>NC_030850.1:35571834-35871834 GCF_000208745.1 Theobroma cacao | reverse complement strand
CTATCTCATCTGTCATGCATCAAGAATTTTTTCTCTTATCTTGCAAAACTTTGGCCTAAATATGTCCAATTGAACTACTAGGAGGACAGAAAGGGGAGGCAGACACCGGATTGAAGAGAAAAAAAGGCTTAAAAACTTGTGCCACCGAACCAATTTGATTAAAGTTACATTATTTTATTATTAACAACTTACTGAAAGAAAAGTGAAAGCCATACTTCCAACAAAATTCATCCATGACCCTCGAAAGAAAACACTGGGATAAACAACTTATGAACATTTGCTACTATCAACACAGACTCGACACAAACTCTCTTCTTTTTTTCTTTGTGGGTTTTCTTTTTTTCAAGTCTTTTTGTTTTTTTAGCACATCACATCCTTGAGAAGCTTGTACCTGCGTGTCGTAGGCCTTGGAGAAGGAGTCCCGCTGCTCTTTCCTTTCTCAGCGCTCTCGTCTCGATCTTGTTGCTTGATTTTGTCAGTACCCGAATACTCGGATCGGTTTGTAATTCCAGTTTCGTTTCCGGTTGATGATTTCTTTGAAGAGCTTCCGTGCCTTGAGCTTCTTTCCTCGCTTTGGCACCAATCACACAGTTCAATTGGCTCTGCCAACTCACTGTAATAGTTACTGCAATACCTGCCAGATTCAATAAAATCGTTTTAAGTACAAGTGTCAAGCCATAAAATATACTAGAAATTCGCATGGGTATGATGAAAGCTGAACTATATTTGTAAGCTTTGGAAAGAATATGATTATAGGATGATGAACATGTCCATGATGATGATTGCCTAGGATGTTTTCACTGGTGCTATTACGAAAGCATGATGTTTGGTGGTGGTTGTTGGGTGGTGCTGCTTGGTGGAGATGGGTATCCAGTTATCTACCGGTGATGATGATAAGATGAATTCAGTTAAGGGTAGCTGTCAAGCCCATGATGATGATGATGATGATGATGATAACATATGCATACATGATGATGATGATGATGATGATGATGATGAAGACGATGGTTAAATGATGACAAAAATTCATACGAATGTTGAAAACGGTGGCGGCATTTGTTGCAGCGGAAGAGCTTGTCAGGGAAACCAACGTCGCCGCACATGCAGCAAACAGTTTGAAGATCCACCATTATTGAAGGCTTTGAATTTCGCTGAATAATTAAGAGAACAATACGAAGAAGAAGAAGATGATTTGATTGAAAGAGAGAACCCAAAAAAAAAGAAGCCCAAGAAAGAGAGATAACTACAAGAGAGCCATATCTATATATAAAGAAGGAGTGAAGGTTTCAGAGTCGGTGTATAAATCCCATACATTTTTACTTTTTATACACCAAAAAGGAAAAATAAATTAATAAATATAATTAATATATATATATTCACAGGTAGACCACAGGTTGCTTGCAGTCGCTTTCAGTTAGAGAGAGAGAAGAGAGATGTGAACCTTAAAATTTATGTCCTAAAAAATGACAGTTATGTCCTGGGCTGGGCTTTGCTTTTGGTTTCTTTTTCTTACCTATTCTTTTTTCCCATCTTTTGTCCTTTTCTGGTTCTTTGCCTCTTTGCCATTTATAATTGGGGAACCACCCACGCTCCCCCCACTCTGTCCCTCTCCAACACCTTCCTAGGTATCATCAAAACATGTGCGTTATTCAAATAAACGACCCATTTTTAAAAATTTATTTATTACCTTTTTATTATTATATACTTTGAATAGTTTAAGCAATGATTAAATCAATTAGTGGTACTTGGTTTGATTGTCTTGCAAGTTTAATTCACTTTGCAATGTGTTAGTATTTTTTTTTCATTTAGAGAAAGAAAATTTAAATTTTACTCTAATTAATAAATCAAATATTCAGATATATGTATTTATTTATTATATAATAATCAAACAAAATCAAGTATTAATATTCAAATTTTCAACATATGAATTCAATTCGAGTTTTATCATTAAAAAGAGTTTGCATTGGTATCTCAATCTCTCTTAAATAAATTGAAATTTTTTTTAGGTATCAAAATCAAAATTACCCAAAATCTAAGCATTTTGATTCTCTAAAGTAGTGCTTTGAAAATTATATATCATAAGCTTTGTTCTTCTCTATTTTGAAAAGAAAAATGAACACACCATCTTTATACTTAATAATATTTCATAACATAAATATTACCATTCGCAAGTATGTTTTCTTTCATGAAATTGGTACCCATCTTTTTCTTATTTAAAAACAAGCCACCTTTAAGGATTAGTTAGTTATATACATACTTTTCTTAGGACCTTATTACTTTTCGATTAAAAACCAATTATTGTTGATTAATACTAAATTCGATGTATTTGTCTATGCAAAGACTTGTTTAATGCATACAATACCATTCTATTGTATACATAATTTAAAAAAAAAAAGAAACAAAGCATACCAAATGCTAACTAGTGATTACTACTATTACTAAAAAGAAGAAGGAAATAATATTGTTTAAGTAAAGCGTGGTCCTACGCGCGGATGAAGAGAGTGGGGGATGGAATTCGTTGGAAACAGCGAAGTGGTGAAACAGTGAAAGTGAAGGGTGAAACATGGTCAACTTGGTTCAGCTTTCTGCCTTGTTGTCGTTGTTGACAAAGCGTGGGACGCAACTGTCATTAAATTAATTGGCGGTGGGGATTTTGGGGAGCGGCGAAAAAATCCCCCAGTACTACTGTTTAGTGACCTTTAAACAAAGTCCACAGCATCATAATCAAAAGTGGAAAGGCAGGCAGCCCTCCGTGCTTCGCCACTATGCTCCGCAGCTCCACGAAGCTCGCTATGGATTCACCGCATCTTGACCGTTGTTTAATATAAAAGATAAGGAAATCAAGAATAGTTCAAATAAAGTCACCAATGACCAATAATATATGATCTTTTTATTTAAAGGTTAATAAATTATTTTATAAATTAAAAGAAAAATTTTAAATATTAAAATGTTGTTAAATTATATTTATTTAATTAAATTTATATCTTTATTATACTCAAATAAATTTTTATCTTTTAATTAAAAAAAAACTTATCATTATATCTAATATAAATCAACATTTTCTATTTAGATAATAGATGAATTACCAACGTGACAACATCATAACTAACGTGATTACATAATTGATATGAAATAAATTATTCGATTACATCATATTACATGAGTATAAAATATGAGTTCCCATTAAATTTGACTGTTTCATTAAAATTACTTGTATAAATGAATATAGTTTAATAAATTTTTTATTGTTTTAAACAAAAAAGTAAAAATATATTCAGTCAACATCAAGCTCCCCTGACAATCCGATGAAAAAGGCCCCTGTTAATCGGACGATGAGAAGAGGAACGGGGGTATGAATATAATGGTATGAGGGAAAACACAGACTAGGGCAGGAAGCTGATAAGCATAACGTGGGGCCAAAGGGAGCTTTTACATCTGCTTTATGTTTACGAAAATTGACATGCGGGACGAAAAGCAGCCGATGTGTTTGGGCCTCCAAATTCCTCATTTGCGATGTGTGCCATTATATAGCAAAGAAAATGGTTTTGACGAGTTACTAATAAAAGTTGTTTGGTGGCAGGAATGATTTTGTATTGATTATGCCCATTTTAAATAGCTGAATTACCAGACAACTTCCACAATAAAATATATTATTGGTCTTTGGTCAACTAATAATTTAATGTAGAAAAATTAATGAAAAAAATGTAAGACCTCAATTCCCTCTTCCAGTCCAATTTTGTCTTCCCCCCTCCACTAGTGGCCATTTATTAGATTTTTGGGTGCCATTCACCTCATTAATGGTCAAAAACAAATTGTATTATGACATGGGATCTTTGCCAAGAGACAATATATCTGATTTTGTATTGCTTCAAGAATCTCTATATTCTTGATTGGTTCTGTTGATTTTGATTTTAAGATTAATTTGAGTTCGATGAATGACGTAATTTATAACTTAAAGTTATTCCGGGTCAAAAACATTAATGATCTCTTTTATAGTCAACAATTCAACTATAATTTTCAAATTGAAATAATTTATTGACAGATATTTTACTCTTTTCTATTCAAATGCATACAAAATTGTTTATTTTTTTTCAATTATTTTGACTAATGATTCATACACAAATACGCGATGATGTTATAAAAATTTTTACATTATTATTCTTTCACTATATATTGGACTTATTCCCATTATTTAAAATGTGATTAAATAATTTGTTTTTTTTTTTGTTTCTCTTTTCGATATGCGACCTTTCTCCCATCCTTTTCAAGCCCTAGAAGCGTGAAGCATATGCCACCTCTCTATGCTAAGGGGAAATTATATATATTTTTTGGTTAATTATTTATTAAAGAATTGTGGCCTACGATTGAAGAAGAAAGGAATTTAATTTAAACTATAAATATTCCATTTCAACGTCGAGATTTATGCTCTAAATTCCCATGGTGGGCTCCTAATGGTGACCTTTGCTTGTACCTCAGCATTGATGTGGCATCATTCTGATCATTTACATGACATGCTTTAGGGTTCTTCGGCAGAAATTGTCAATTAATTTTACTTATATTTTTTACAATTTTATGTATAATTAATAGTTTATTTATATGCATGTAAAATTTCAAAATATTTTGATTTTTTTGTTATATCAGTTGAGAATATTACCTTTTCTAATATAATATTAAACAATAAAAATTTTATTAAATCAACCAAATATTCAAATATTTTTAATTAATTTAAAATTTGGCATACATGATCTATGTGAATAAAATATAAAATCTAATATATGATTAAATTAACCAAATAAGAAAAATATAAAACAAAATTAAATATATATATATATATACACGTCTTAAATCTTGACTGTGATATAGAGGTAATAATTATGAAATAAGCTTGAAGTATGTGGTTAAAATTCATCATTGAAATAATTTGGGAGACTTCATGCAACACCAATAATAAATAAAAAATTAAAATAATTATGATAAATATCAGCAACCAAATCTCAAGTTCCATCACCACTTGCGTAGGCCTTTTTCAAGAGATGTCAAAACCAAGATGTTGGCTGAGTTTCCAATAATTTTCTAATAAATTTCCAAGGTCTAGTTCCATCATCATTTGGTAGACTTGGTTTTCAGCATGTCAATGCTTTGGATCTTGGGTCACTTTCTGGGTATTTCCTTTTTCCTGTTTCTCTGCAATGGCGCAGCCAGGTAATCATCCACATCTTTGAGGAATAAAAAAGTCATCCTCGGCTTGTGGAAAAAAATTAAAAACAAAATAAAATAAAATAAAAGTCATCATAGACTTTGATTTGTAATTGACATTTCAATTTTGCCAATAGATACCCTAAGTTTCAAGCAAACTGAAGATATGGGATAACATTACCCACTTTACAAAATTTAAAATAAACGAAATAAAAGGAAATTATCTGTCATTAGATACCTTTTTTCGTAATTCACGTGTATCTTCCTTTTCATATGTAATCTCAATGAAAAGAAATTTATGTAATTAATTAATTAGTTAGGTACTTGGTAGGCTGATGTTGATGCATAATGGTGACTGTGGCCCTGTGGGTGTGCTGATGGCTACAGGCCGAAGAAGAGTTTGGCAAAGCTACCGCGGGCATGCCTTTTGAGATTAGGTTTTGGCCGAGTTAATCAATTAGATAATTAATGACTGGGATTCAAACAATCAATAAGAAAAATACTGGTCCTTTTCCTCAAACTAACTTGATCAATGGTCATCATTGTTTACAAAACTTAACTATACTAATCTTCCTTTCCTTCAAGATGTCAATTGTCATTAATATGTACAATCAGTTATACATCAATGAATAATGGAAATGGAAGTCTAGCTTTACCATTACGTAATCATCAATAATTAAGATTAAAAGTACATATCTCATATTTAGAGTACTTTAGCTTAAAGTTTTTTAGTAGTCTTTTAATTTTTTTTTCCTTGAGAGACAGAAAAAAATTATTAGAGCAGAAACCCAGAATATAAAACATTACGGAATGATAGAAAAATCGATATTTTTGTTAACCCGTGAATCATACGAAATTAATCATGTGTGGTTACAATAAACACCCATCCTTTTTTTTCTCTTACACTCGAGAGATCATGCTGCAAATAATGAATAGAAAGATAGGAAAATTAAGAGATGGAAAAGCATTTTGGTTTCCTCAAAGGGATTGAGGAAGATAAGAGAAGGAAAAAGAAAAACTTAGGGTCCCAGCAAAATGTCCACATCCAAAAAATTTTTGTTTTGATTATCAAAAGGATTTGCTTCCACCGTTGTCGGGATCACATCGATGTAGATTCGAATCTAACTTAATTTAGTGTTTAGGTTACTCGGATTTGAATGATTTAAGAAACCATTACAAATCTTTCAGCTAGTCAACTATAATTAAGATTAGAAAGGAAAAAGAAGGAGAGATTATTGGCCTGCAACTTCCAACGATAATGCAACGTAACAAGGACGTCATTTGTGAATTAAAAGTTTGTGGCCAACTAGCTTAATTTCATAGTTTATTTTAAAGACTTGTTGGAGAATGAGGAAGACCCAAATAAAAATTATATTAGCTTCATAATCAGATATAATTATATAAGAATAGTTCTGTGATAAATGGTACCATCGAAGACAGGGCAAGCCAAGTTATGTGTGGATCGAGTTCATGAAACTGTAACAATTTTTTGTTTAATTTTCTAAACATAAAACATATAGTTAGGGGGAAAAAAGGGTTTAATCATGCATTTATGTTTATATTTCATGTTTCGTAGTGATACAAAAGATTTGATTATTTTAATATTATTTATTGAATTTTTTTTTCATTTTTTTATAATTAAAAGTGATTTCTGTAATATTATACGTTTTTTAAATTATAAATTATTTTATTGTATTTCAAAAAATAAAACATATCTCCGATTATATTAAAAGTACCAAATGCAAGATTCGATATCTCTGCTTTATGAATTTTTGGTAATGACTTTCTTGGATTGCTTATCATGATTACATAATTAAGTTGTGTGATTGATTGTGATTTTACTACACCCCACGTCAATAAAATACTTTCTTCCCTTAAAATAGAAACAACTAAAACCTCGTTACAGGCCGAGAAATGCATGCATGTGATAACAAGTGGGTGCAATATTGATAAGATTTATAGAAGGCAGCGGAATGTTCTCGGTATTAAATCATGAACGCACATGGTTGAAACTTGAATTAACTCTTTCATCTTGATGAATGTAAATACAAAAGATGTAGTTTAGGAGTTATTCCATGCATTCCCATGTAGTATATTTACATGTAGAATGGGGACGTAATGCTAAAAAATTTAAAAGAAAATGGTGAGGGTCGGGGGGGTTATGCATGTTCATTTCATTCTGATATACCTGAGAGCTGAAAAAGGAGGAGATCCAGGAAGCCAGCATGCAAGGACACGGCAGGTTTTGTGTATGTAAAGCACACGCAAGTGTAGCCCGCAAGAAAAGCAGCTCTGTCATTGCTTTTTGCTGACGCCCTACAACCATGGATCATTGGGACCACCACATATCTGCGCCAGAATTCCATAATTGGGATCATTTACAGTCTGTTGCACTCAGATTTCTTTCAGTGCTCTACATCCACGTGGCAGACATTAAGGTATACTATAATCTGCACTTATGACTATATATATATATCATCACTTGCTCTTTGATGGGATGAGAATGAGTAGTAAGTGAACATGAATTCAATCCTCTCGGATTAATTTAAGTCAGATTAAGATATTTTATCAATAAATTTGGACAAGATATGAATTCGATTAATCATGCAGATTTGGCCAAACTCAACTCGTTGGTTCAAGTACAACGTCGCAGTCACTGCAGAAGCCGATTGAGTTGCAAGCCTCCCGGGTACAAATAATAGAGGCAAAAATCAAGTGAATATTGAAAAAACTTGGGCTGCATTCATTGCACGAGCTTGCCAACCAGGGGTGGGTTTTGTTCAAACATTTAACAACTGTTTACTTTGAAGAAAAATGGGAAGCTGAAATCATCCATGAACTAAGAATCGATACAAAAAAGGGTCATCTTTTCATGTGTGTTGAAAGGAGTTGAAGCGTCATGGAGGAAAGTACAAACTTGACTGTTTATGCAACGTGAAGTACATGTTTGAAATTGGTTATTTTGGCTGTTTTTTTTTTCCAATATGCAATCAACCACTTTCCAAGTGCCGATTTTAATCAATCTATTCCACCCAATACGATAATAATTCTAAATCCCTACGTAATGACAAGACCGATCCCGTGGGTCAACATCTTCATAGTATCATATTCCCTTGTTGGTAGATTCATGTGATTGTGTTCATATTTTATAATTCACAACAAGAAAATCAATCACGAAAATATATGTATATATATATATATATTAAAATTTTAAATCTTCTTCCTTTTTGCCAACCCAACTTTCCAACACTTAACAAAGTTATGCCATAATTTTTCCTTTGAGAAACTGAATAAAACTAGAAATTTGCTAAGTACGAAAAAAGAGAAAGTTGCCACCTTATTTTTCTCTAAGTTCGATCTTGTTATTGTTGAGGGAAAAAAACACATAAAAAAGGATGAAAAAAATGGGATTCTAAAGTAGAAATGGAGGTGGAGAGGGTGGCTCTCTGAACCGAGGTCGCCGACATAACGAAACTTTGACAGCAAAATTCATGAAAACCAAGGGGGTGGATGTGCATCAGTGTCAAGTCGAAAGTGACACCTACGGAAGGTGGGGGGAAAAGGGTCCAGCATCGTAAGGCTAAGAAGCAAGGGAACCCCACACAAAATCCCCCCCACCCTGTCACCCTCCCCATCGCCCCTCTCTCTGTAATTTGGCACTTTCTTTTTTCTTTTCACGTATCATGCTGTGCCCACAAGCCCAACAGCCACCCCTCTTGCCTGGGCATTTCGGGGAGGGGATTTTAATTCCGTACAGCCAACCCCCCATGGGACACCGTTATGAAGAGGAGCCAGAGGGACGATGTACCCCCATTTTGCAATAAAAGTGTGCTTCTTTTGGTGGGCCTACCCCGCACCCACCATCCAAATTGACTCCTGCAAATGTTGCCATGAAATTTCATCTACCCTTGGTCGGTCGGGTCCCATGCACCCGCCATTCCATGTGAATCACGATCGTCGGTGGGCCTCCCTAGATCTGGCTGAGTGAAAGCTTGGGTCCGACCCAGATTCTACGTACACATTTGCTCTCCATACGAATTAGTACTAAGCCTATTTCGCCATCTACCCAGTACCTCAAACAATAGGACTTTCCTCTGTTCCGTCTACCGTTCTAAACTTTTGGATAAGTAATTCTATTTCCATTTATTCAATTCCAACTCATTTATGTTTTTTACCAAGGGGAGCAGCTGGATGATGATTGCATATTGAATTACTCCAAGTTACTACTTCTAGTCACGTGCCTAAAATATAATTTCACCTTGCCATAAAGACCAAGACACTGGTCCATCTCTGGCAACCAGGTCGTGCAAAAAGTTGGGGATGGTGTAGAGAGGTACGGACACGAGGGGTAGAGAAGGAAAAGGATGTTTCAAAAACAGGGAAACTGTAATTAATCCTTACCTAGTTCATGTCACGGTTGTCTCCTCGGAATCCAATCAAGTTCCAAGTCTAATCGATTTATATCCAAGATATTGTACAGAAAGTGGCAAAAAAAAAAACACGAAAGAGATAAAAGATTAATCAGTCAACGGAAGCCATAAACAAATAGGTGAAAACCTGAACCCGTGCACAAAACTGAGGGTCCCAATTCTCAAATGCCAAAGCCTAAAGCAGGCAAAAAGAGGCTTCAAAGTAACTTATTCAAGAATAAGGCCGCATATTCGTGCCCACAAGCGACGGCCCAAAGCTATTGGAACATAAGATTTTGCACTCATGCTTAGTGCTTAATGCATAAACATAAGATGTGCGGCCCCACATTTTGATTTCCTGATTCTAAATATAAGGGCCTTGATTCCTCTGCTCCGATGCGTGGGGGCGCATTTGGGTTTTAATACTAATTCTTAATGCAATGCAAATTCGAAAAGCCCAACAATAAAATACTGGAATGTTGTCTCTCTCCTATGGTTTAGAGGGAGGGAAAAGCATGGGTTGTCTTTTCAGTTATCAATAAATAATTTGAGAAAAATGTAAGAGGATCAATGTAAGGCCACTGCCTATATTTCAAACCTGCTGTTAAACTACAGCTTTTGGCAACTCTGACCTACATATATAAAAGAGAAACAGAGGAAGAGGGAAGGAAATAACAAGGAGTTGAGTTAGGTTTTCGTACTGAATATTGGTCCATCTCTGTCTTTAAGCAGCAAAGAGAACTTCGCTGCAAAGGAAACTAATTGAACAATATTACACGTCATACATTTCAATATGCATGTACGTGAGTGTGTCAGAGGGAAAAGGGAGCACTATTGATGATGACTATGCAAGCAACACATCGATATAAACTTGAATATTAGAGGACCACTCCTGAAGAAACCAATTTCACCTGGATTTTCCTCACAGTGATGCAACCTTTTGTCTTTATGGTGCAACCTTAGCTTCAAAGAGTAGAAAGCTTGAAGAAAAGCAATAACGTACAGAAAAAAGCTTGAAGAAAAACATAAGAACTGAAGTATTTATGCACCACACATAGTACACAGGCTGAACAGCAATAATGCAAGTCGTAAGAACTACTAGATAGGTTCAGAAAGAGCTATTATGTGTATAGTAAAACTAATAGTCCGTTACGTCTCAGCAAGGGGCTTCAAAAGTTTATTTCCAGGAGGCAAGCTCTGAATGACATCAGAGAGCAGAATTTAGCAAATAAAAGCAAAACCAACAAACTGGTGTGGACATATGACAATATTATCACAGCTTAAAACTGTCTAAATCATGCAAACAATAACGGAAAAATTAAACTAAGAATGGTATACAACTTCATCCAATCATAAGGAGAAAAGTCCACCAAAACAATCATCACAACTATCCTTCCCAACCCTGAAATTTAGAATCCATAGATACAGATGCGAACCTGTTTATAACATTGGCTAACTAAAACCATTAGACAACCACTTCATCAGAAAACCTACTCATACGAGCACAGAGTCCAAAAGCAATAAAAGGGAAAAAAAGAGAAACATGAAATGGGATGAAAAGTAAATAGAATAAGTAATCTAATTTTAACCTTTAAGGAGATCAATAAATAAATTCATTCCATGATGCATTACTGTCAATTGATAAAACTGCAGCCACGCCCTTGAGATGTCATTCACAAACCAAACCCTAAAAATTTACAAACAAGCATTATATTTGACAAATTTGCACTTCAGGCTCACTTTTAAGGAGAAATAACAAAATTGCAAAACTATCCTGAAAGGTCATAAAAGTTTTTCCTCTGTTCCGTCTCTCTTTCTGAACTTTTGGATAAGTAATTCTATTTCCCTACATTCAATTCCAACTCATTTATGTTTTTTTACCAAGGGGAGCAGCTGGTTGATCATTGCATATTGAATTACTCCAAGTTACTACTTCTAGTCACGTGCCTAAAATATAATTTCACCTTGCCATAAAGACCAAGACACTGGTCCATCTCTGGCAACCAGGTCGTGCAAAAAGTTGGGGATGGTGTAGAGAGGTACGGACACGAGGGGTAGAGAAGGAAAAAGATGTCTCAAAAACAGGGAAACTGTAATTAATCCTTACCTAGTTCATGTCACAATTGTCTTCTCGGAATCCAATCAAGTTCCAAGTCTAATCGATTTATATCCAAGATATTGTACAGATAGTGGCAAAAAAAAAACACAAAAGAGATAAAAGATTAATCAGTCAACGGAAGCAATAAACAAATAGGTCAAAACCTGAACCCGTGCACAAAACTGAGGGTCCCAATACTCAAATCCCAAAGCCAAAGCAGGCAAAAAGAGGCTTCAGAGTAATTTATTCAAGAATAAGGCCGCACATTCATGCCCACAAGAGATGGCCCAAAGCTATCGGAACATAAGATTTTACACTCATGCTTAGTGCTTAATGCATAAACATACGATATGCTGCCCCACATTTTGATTTCCTGATGCTAATTATAAGGGCCTTTTTGTTCCGATGGGTGGGGGCTCATTTGGGTTTAATAATATTTCTTAATGCAATGCAAATTCGAAAAGCCCAACAATAAAATACTGAAATGTTGTCTTTCTCCTATGGTTTAGAGGGAGGGAGAAGCATGGGTTGTCTTATCAGTTATCAATAAATAATTTGAGAAAAATGTAAGAGGATCAATGTAAAGCCACTGCCTATACTTCAAACCTGCTGTTAAACTACAGCTTTTGGCAACTCTGACCTACATATATAAAAGAGAAACAGAGGAAGAGGGAAGGAAATAACAAGGAGTTGAGTTAGGTTTTCGTACTGAATATTGGTCCATCTCTGTCTTTGAGCAGCAAAGAGAACTTCGCTGCAAAGGAAACTAATTAAACAATATTACATGTCATACATTTCAATATGCATGTATGTGAGTGTGTCAGAGAGAAAAGGGAGCACTATTGATGATGACTATGCAAGTAACACGTCGACATAAACTTGAATATTAGAGTATCACTCCTGAAGATTTCCTCACAGTGATGCGACCTTTTGTCTTTACGGTGCAACCTTAGCTTCAAAGAGTAGAAAGCTTGAAAAAAAGCAATAACGTACAGAAAAAAGCTTGAAGAAAAACATAAGAACTGGAGTATTTATGCACCACACATAGTACACAGGCTGAACAGCAATAACGCAAGTCGTGAGAACTACTACATAGGTTCAGAAAGAGCTATTATGTGAATAGTAAAACTAATAGTCTGTCACATCTCAGCAAGGGGCTTCAAAAGTTTATTTCCAGGAGGCACGCTCTGAATGACATCAGAGAGCAGAATTTAGCAAATAAAAGCAAAACCAACAAACTGGTGTGGACATATGACAATATTAACACAGCTTAAATTGTCTAAATCATGCAAACAATAATGGAAAAATTAAACTAAGAATGGTATACAACTTCATCCAATCATAAGGAGCAAAGTCCACCAAAACAATCATCACAAATATCCTTCCCAATCCTGAAATTTACAATCCATAAATACAGATGCGAACCTGTTTATAAAACTGGCTAATTAAACCCATTAGACAACCACTTCATCAGAAAACCTACTCATACGAGCAAAGAGACCAAAAGCAATAAATGGGAGAAAAAAGAAACATGAAATGGGATGAAAAGTAAAAAGAATAAGTAATCTTATTTCTACCTTGAAGGAGATCAATAAATAAATTCATTCCATAATGCATTACTGTTAACTGATAAAACTGCAGCCACGCCCTTGAGATGTCATTCACAAACCAAACCCGACATATTTACAAACAAGCATTATATTTGACAAATTTGCACTTCAGGCTCACAAATTTTAAGGAGAAATAACAAAATTGCAAAACTATCCTGAAAGGTCATAAAAGTTTTTCAGAGAAAATGTGTGGCAGAGAGGAGAAAAAGCAGGACTACCATGCAACTTTCTCATGTAGATCTGGAGTGAATTGATTCATTTTTCTTCTGTAGAATCTGTGGGGAAGGAGGCAGCACTATTGGAAGCTCTTGGGAAGAGGGAGGCCATACAAGGAGCATGTAGATTTTGGTTACCAGAAAGTAACAAGAGAGAGCCTATAAGTTCAAGCACAAAAGATGTAATAGAAGATCCCATAGACACATATAATTGAGGATTTTTGTGAAGCTTTTAGTGAAAACAAAACCAGTTCAAACCTTTCCTTTCTCTAAGCTCTTAAAATTCAAGTTCTCCATTATTTCCCTAGTTTTTCCATTGATCATGTTTCCTTTTAAAGGTTTAAAACTCCCAACAATATCCTAGTATGATTTAATGCAGGCAAAGGAAGCATGAAACAATGATACTCCAGATGTTTCTCTAAATAGCACCCTACTTTGCCATTTACAACCTTTCATCCTCATCAGATGCATGAGTGCCTTTCTTTCTTGCTTTCTTGATTTTTTTTTTTCTGGAGAGATGTATGATTGCTTGTTTGACGTGTTTCTTGATTCCTCATAATCTAGGCCCACAATTGCCTATTACTATTTATAACACTTCTGTTTGTTCATTCGGCATATTCCCATCCACAATAATATATTCAGGCAAATGATAACAGATCATTTTCATTTATTATTTGGTCTTTGCATATAAGCTTTTGAAAGTGTGAATGCAGGTGTGCCTACATGTGTATGTACATACATTGATATAGAGCCCCACACAACCTAGCTTAAGTCAAACCAAATTCAAATTAGAAAGCATTCATATAAAACTACAAAAACAAAAATTCCTGGTAACAGAACAAGGAGACTATGAGAACTCCGTGCCTACAATGTAAAACAGAGGCATCAACCAACATGCCCCCAAGTATCTTCTGCAATGCTTCAAGTTACCAAGCCCCTTTAATTATATTGGACATATCTAGATTAAGTTGACACATCATTTAATTAGCACAAACTTAATCTTGAAAGAAAAAATCATTTTGTGAGGATCATTTTGGCACAGGCAAGCAGCTTGAAAAATAACAAAACTGTACGCAGCTAGGGACAAATTGAACCCTCATCTTTTTGCACCTTCAGGCTAATAAAATTACCTGAAACTAAACTCAAACTAGAAGTATGAAAGAAAAACATTTATACATAATTAGAAGCAGAAGGTTACAAAAAGTTATTGATTCTCCAATCCTGAAATGATCCTCAACAATGTGAAGAATATTAAGGAGAAAAGGCCCATGAAATCAGAGTAAAGAAGCACTATCAGATAATTCTCTGATTAATTGATATGTGTCCAAAACTGAAACAAAATGAGTAAAATATGTCTTCATGAGTGTGATCTAAGAAGACAAATATGCCTTGACAGTGAAGGCTTCATATATTTGACATTTGAGACAAAAATGAGTAGAATATTGTGTACAGCAAGTTGAAAGCTGTTTAATGAAGGGAAAAGAAAAAAAAAGAACATATGTGTTGAGTTTGAAATTGAATAAATATGAGAATTATTGCACCAAGTCAATCAATCGAATTTAAAAAACTTTATATGCATGAAGCAGAAATATAATACAAAAAAAGGATTGCGGAAAGCATCAACATTGAAGTATGTAGTCATCAGCTGTTACAAAACCATGTGCTCTAATTCTGCCTTCATATTCCTGAAAATATTCACATGTACAGTATATATTTGTCAAATATACATTGCATGTTAAATGTTTGTGTCACCAGTAGAGAGGGGAAGAGGCCATAAATCCTGCAGATAATTGTTTGGAAGCAGAGGCACATCCCGGGAACAATCACCTGATTGAAATAATGGAAAATGGAATAAAAGTAAAAAGAAAAGCCTTTATGGTATTTCCTCATATACATACATGTGCATGCAAGGAAAGAACCATGCATACTGATGTAACACCAAAAGAAATGAGAAATAAAAGCAGCACAGATTTCGGCTTCTTTAGTTACTAGCATTTCTTACCCACCCTAAAGCACAAACCGCCCTCAAACCCACCTCAAAGCAAAGCAGAAACGAAAAAACAAGAAGGAAGAAATGACATATGTACAACTAATTTTCAATTATAGGAATAAGGGACTCACATTTGATTACTATGACTAGAGGAAAAATCATGCACTTTATTCTTTCCAGTTATATGGAGCACGCTCAACAACTAAGTAATCATCCCTGATATCCTTCACAACTCGAAAATCATCATCAAGGTAGACAGTCTCGAACCTACATAAAACCTCGAGATCAGTGAAACATGGAAGTAATGGTAGTAAAACTAAACTATAGCAGCCAAGTCCGTGTCCCTTTCTGCTTTATCTAAACAGAAGAGAAAGAGATGAGGTCGGATAAGACGTGCATGAACAAGAAATTACCATAAAACAGTACAAAATAGCTAGTATTTAAGTTAGATGAAGGGATTAAACTTCAAACCATCCACACAACATGTTTAGTCGAATTGTAAACAGCTAGGAAGAGTCGACCTAATTGGCTAATGCTCAACTTGGCACCAATAATTCCGAATGTAAAAGACCAATCAACAATCAGCATTTCGAATCACGCGGCACAAATATTTCAAAAAAGGATAAGGAACTCACCAACCCTGCCCAAACGGCGGCAACGGAATCTCCCAGCTTTTTCCCCTCAGAACCGCACTCGTAAATCTAAAGAATTCGAATAAAACTTTACTAAATAGTTAATCGAGAGAAAAAAAAAACAATTAAAATTGATTTCAGTTTGAATAAATACTTGAAATTCACTCTCTGAGAGGAAGTAACTTCAATGCTGGATCGAACGAAGAAAACTCCATCAGGTGGAAACGTGATCACGTTATTAAGAGTCTTCTTCTCGACATCAATGACCTGCAAAACGTCGCCGGCTCGAGTACCTAACAGGTGAGCTTTCTCTATAATGAAGAGCTGCTCTTTCTCCGTGGTCCATAGAAGCCGCCACGTGGCGGAGAGGGAATCGCCAGTGGTGACAGTATCGCGACCCAGGATGGCCATGGCATCGATGGCTTTGATGATCGCATCGCGTTTGGCAGGGTCTCTTTGGGATATGAGGCCCCGGTCTTGGTCGTAAATGAGATTGAGGAGGTCCTGTTTGGCTGACTGCGATTGGGTAGTGACGGAGGAGCAGGTGATTTTAGGATGTGGCCGTCGTTTTAATTTGGTAGCGAGACTGAGAGGAGATGATAGAGTGACGGCTGCGAGTGTCATAGTGGGATTATCTTTCTGCGACGATGAAAATCAAGAAATTGGCGGTTTTTCCTCCATAAAAAAAAAATAATAAAATGAAATTGGCGGTTCAGGTGTGACTTGGGGAACAATATCGTAGAAGTGGCGTGCAATGCACGTGGCACTTTCTGAATATTTGGGCCAAGCCCAAAAAAAGTACTTTTCTCAATGTTCAAAATGGTTTATATTTTTCAATAATTTAATTTATCATTTTGTTGATTTAATATTTCCTAAAATTAATATTTTTTTAATTAGGATGTAACTTTTTCAATTTATTCTTTTAAAAAATATGATAAAAAATTTTAAAAAATTAATTGATATAATTAATGAATATTACATTAAGGTTATTCTTAATAAATATATATATTTGAATCTCGTAATTAAATTCATGATAATTTATTAACTTTTGTCATCATTATTTTATATCACTAAAATTAAAAAAAGTTAAGTAGCATATAAGCATTTGGATTAAATAGCATTGAGATTTTTATATTGTGTTAAGTGCTTGGTGACAAGGTTAAGCAAGCTCTATCACATTGCCATTTTACAACATGATATCATCATTTCAATTTTCAAGGTCGTTTATTTAAAACCAAAGAAAACGTTCTTCTCTATGCTTGGGATGTATAATTATTGTTACATTATCACATATTCAACTTATATATATATATATATATATAAATATTTACAAAATTAGGAATATACTCTCACAATACAAGGTTGATTTTTAATATTAAATAATATGCCTTTCAAAATAAAAATTTATTTTATAAATTTTTTTATTTTTTAAATGTACAATGTTATTTTCTAATTTTTTAATTATTTTAAAAAAACTAAAAAATAACAAATGAGATTATATCAAGTATGTATTTTATTTATTAACTCGAAAAAATATGTGATATTTATTTGCTCACAAAATTTGTTTTACTTGATTCATTGAAATTGTCAATTTTTTTTAACAATATTAGATGTTAGGACGCATTGAAAATAAAAATGAAAATTGGAATATCACATTAAAAATTTTAATATAGATATCATATTAAAATATTTTTAAAATATGACATTTATTTATTTTAAAAAAAGGGTCGAGCGAGGAGATAAATCCACAAAATTGGGTTGGGCTTCAGGAGAAGGCTTACGGGCTTTAGGGTTAAATGTACCCCAAGGAAAATTCCCGGTTTTTTGTCTCCACAATCATCATTTTGGACCTAACACGACGTCGTCTGGTATAACCCTTTCTCTTTCTGGCTCACGCAAAAAACCCCCCATTAAACTATCAAGCAGAGTAGAAGAAGTGTAGAACCCTGAACCTAAAGCCTCTCTTTCGAACATTCGAGCGAGAGTCATTTCCCACTTCCTACTTCCCTTTCTTCTAATTCTGCAAGTCCCTTTCTTCTCCACCCACAGATCCCGATCTAGGGTTTCGTCTCCAACTCTTTTTCTTTCACTCCCTTCTTTTTCCTTTGTTTTTTTTTTGAATCTTTAGCCGTAAATGTCGATTGCAGCACAAGCACCAGATATTCTAGGCGAGCGTCAATCTGGTCAGGACGTTCGCACTCAAAATGGTACTATCTCCTTCTCTCCCTTTTATTTCCCTGCCGTGCTTTGTTTATTTAACAAATTTCACTGAAATTTGTTTGTTTGTTTTTTCTTCATCGTTTTTTCTTTGTCATTCGGTAGTGGTGGCATGTCAAGCAGTTGCGAACATTGTTAAATCCTCACTTGGACCAGTTGGACTCGACAAGGTATTAGACAGCAACGATTTCCTTCGTTGGTTTCTGTGGAAATGCCGAAATCCCTTTTGCTTTGGCCCTAGTATTAATTTTATTTTCTGTTTTTTTGGTTATATTTTCTTTTTTGTTTTATGATTGGGCTGGATTTGGAAACATTATTTAAAAAATGAAGTATTTGTAGTTTTAATTTTAGTGCGAGGTGGATGATTATTACAATGTTTTCAGGAAAATGTCCTGCTGTAATGTTCTTATAAGATTTATTGATGTGCCAGTGATGCTGCAGTTGTTTTTATTTTAAAAACTTTTAAAATTTTGATTTGGCTGTGTATCTGTTTTGATGATTTAAGTTAACTGGCTGCTTGGTTTGTCGATTGTTTTCAGATGCTTGTCGATGATATCGGTGATGTAACGATAACAAATGATGGTGCTACGATCCTCAAGATGTTAGAAGTAGAGCATCCAGCTGCCAAGGTGGATAAATAGCCAGATTTTGCATGTTGAAATGAGACATTTGCTGTTGCCGTATTCCTTTACTGCTGTAATTTATGTTCAATCTTCTTCTTTGAGGTGGCAGGTACTTGTAGAGTTGGCTGAGCTTCAAGATCGAGAAGTTGGTGATGGAACAACCTCGGTTGTTATTGTAGCTGCAGAATTTCTCAAGGTAACTGCATCCATTTATTTAGAGGTTTTATATATGTATAAAAAAAATACTCATTTAGGAGCCATGTTGCTTTTTAAGAATGTTTCTACTATTGAGAGATAGTGACTTGATAATATGTGATTTACTTACAATTTGACAGAGAGCGAATGACCTGGTCAGGAATAAAATTCACCCAACATCTATAATTAGTGGCTACAGAGTGAGTAACTTTTTCCTCCTCTAGCATGCTCATATTTTTCTGTCTATAAGATATCCATATGGCATAATCTGAACATGTTTTTGGGTTTTTTATTTGAGCAGCTTGCTATGAGGGAAGCATGCAAATATGTTGAAGAAAAGTTGGCAGTGAAAGTAAGTGCCTTATGGAGAAGCGATTGAAAAGTGAATAATAATTAACTTGCATGTGAAATCTGACAATTTGGTTTCCATATATGACAGTTGGTATAGATCTGTTTTCATTTGTATAAAGACTTCTGATTGCCATGACTTCTCTTATCACTTTGATTACATTAGGGGGTTTGCTGTACGACATCCAAATTACTCTGCCTTATCTTATTCCTTATATTCTGTTCTCATATGGAATGATTTAGTGTGAAATATGTAATTTCCTAAAACTGATTGACTTCTATGCTATTGATCTTTTGGTGTTGCAATGTTCGATAGCTGTTGTGCCTTTATTCTACTCATCCTTATTTTTCTTTATTAGGTTGAGAAGCTTGGGAAAGATTCTCTAATAAATTGTGCCAAGACAAGCATGTCCTCGAAGCTGATAGCTGGTGACAGTGACTTCTTTGCTAATTTGGTATGATCATGCCTAGCTCAGTAATTTAAACTTATTTTTCAACTCTCAGCCATCTGAAGACTCGTTTAACTGCCATATTTTCCTTTCCTTCTAAGCTCTATCTATTTTTGCCTGGATAAACTTGACATCCTATGCTGATGCACCTGTGTTCACGTTCAAAAACACTTGCTGCAAATATATATCTTTAACTTTGTTTCCCCGTGCTATTATAAGGATTTCTGGTTTCAGCAGTACTATTTCTATATTTTTTAATTTTGCCGTATCTTATCTTGTTGTTTAATGAATAGAAATCATTAAATGCTTTCTTTCCTATCGTTTATGAGATACGAGGGATCAAACCTGAAGCATGCTTGTTTAGCTCATGTATTGAATTTGTCTGCATAGGTTGTAGAAGCAGTTCTAGCAGTAAAGATGACCAATGCACGAGGAGAAGTCAAATATCCAATCAAGGTAAGATAGTTGAACTCTGATTAATGCATTTCTTATAAAGATTCTCAAACGAGCTCATGTTACAAGATGGCGTCATTATCTGTGATTGGAGCTTCATTGTATCTGTTTTCAGTCATTAGTTGCTTTCTTCATATTGCAGGGAATTAATATTTTGAAAGCACATGGAAAAAGTGCCAGAGAGAGCTACCTGCTGAATGGGTATGCTCTTAACACTGGTCGTGCTGCCCAAGGAATGCCCTTAAGAGTTGCCCCTGCCAAGATTGCTTGTCTTGACTTTAATCTTCAGAAGACAAAAATGCAGTTGGGAGTCCAAGTCTTGGTCACAGATCCTAGGGAGCTTGAGAAAATTCGTCAGAGGTGATAATCTTTACATTCTTAAGCTGTTTGCAGTCACCATTGTGGATTACTCATTTACAGCTTCTTTCCTTGGTTTTTTTTTTTTTTAATTTTTGTGGTGTGTCTGCAATACATAAAAGTTTATCATATTATCTAGAGCATGCCTAGTGTAAATTTTAAACAGCCATACATATCTATAAAATGTGACACTGATGATGTCTATGTCTAAACAGAGAAGCTGATATGACAAAAGAACGTATTGAGAAACTTCTTAGAGCTGGAGCCAATGTTGTTCTGACTACAAAAGGAATTGATGACATGGCACTCAAGGCAAGCTTCTTTTGTATTTGTTTTTGTCTAATTGCTTTCTTGTTTTGTGATTTTTATTTTTAAAATTAATATTCTTCATTGCTTTTTCAGTATTTCGTGGAGGCTGGGGCTATAGCTGTCAGACGTGTTCGAAAAGAGGATATGCGCCATGTTGCTAAGGCAACTGGTGCAACAATGGTATGTTCGTACTCAACCTTAAAAGTCATAATAATTGTCATAACCATCGGAATATTTGCATTCTCTACTGTAGGCTATAGTTTGTGCTATAACGTAGTTCATATTCACGGTGCTTATGGTATTGAATTAATTAAAGCTCATGATTAATAATTAATCCTTTGCTAGGACTGTATCCTGCCAAACTGAATTGTGTTTTATTGAGCTAATGGGAATATATCTTAGTTAGGGCTGCATCATTCGTCACTTTAACTTTGTTATTTACAATTTTTTTGAAAAAAAATGAGAAGCTTGGATTTGTGTTGACTGCCTTTTTTTTTAAAAAAAAATAAAGAACTTTGTGTCATTACTCTCACAACTCTTAGTAGTTTGAAACGGCCTATTAATGCCTACCAAATGCCTTTTTCTAATAATATTCTTCCTTGCTGATGGATCTGCAGGTTTCTACATTTGCTGATATGGAAGGGGAGGAAACTTTTGATTCATCATTTCTTGGATATGCAGATGAAGTTGTGGAGGAGCGCATTGCTGATGATGACGTGGTTATGATCAAGGGGACCAAAAGTACAAGTGCGGTGTGTGTTTTGCTCTCTGAGTAAAATTTATAACTTCTAAACTTGCTCATTTTTTTTCCAAACTTGGAATCTAATTCCTTTAAATCCTGGTTGAGATAAAGTATCTTCAGATATTTCTGCCCTTTCTTATTAATTTTTTTTTTATATCTTGAAAACAACTTTGTGGGCTATTTTGATATGAGACGTGCTATCACGGGTTGAAGCCAAAGGCAACACTGTGTTAATATGTCACTGTTATTGGTGCAAAAATGTTAAGCAAGCTAATAATGGTTTTGAAATTATGTATCCGAGTTTAGTATATAGATTGTCACATGTTGGCAATAACTTTTGATTTGTAATGACCACATGAGACTGACTCTTCTCATTTAACCATTTCCAAGGTTTCCTTAATCCTTAGAGGTGCAAATGACTATATGCTTGATGAGATGGAGAGAGCTCTACATGATGCTTTATCTATTGTGAAGAGGACCCTTGAGTCGAATACGGTAACCTCAAACTCTTACTGCCTAATGTTAATTTTTTTGAGTTTCAAGATGCAACATTGATGTTAATGATAGAATAATTTACTTGAGCTCATTAGCTGGTTGATAGAATTTAAATTGTTAGAATATGGATTTCTAGTGGTAGCGTCTTTAATACGATATGGCTGTTTGTCTTTTGGTGGTTTATTTGGAGAGATTATTTTAATATTTCCTCAGTGTTTAGATCAATAGTCATAATGCAATGTTTGTAATGCATTTTAACCTCCATTTTGGTGTTGGAAATGTTAGGTGGTAGCCGGCGGAGGTGCAGTTGAAGCTGCTTTGTCTGTGTATTTGGAGTATCTTGCCACAACTTTAGGATCACGAGAACAGTTGGCAATTGCAGAGTTTGCTGAATCACTATTGATTATACCAAAGGTAGCATTAGTTATGGCTAGGCTGCAGCTTGTGCAGACATTTATCTTTTATCATTTGATATGGTAAGTAACTACTTACATCAATGACATTGATCATTCATAGGTGCTTGCGGTCAATGCTGCCAAGGATGCCACTGAATTAGTTGCAAAACTTCGGGCTTACCACCACACTGCTCAAACCAAGGCTGATAAGAAACATTTTTCAAGGTATACATTGCACATATAACAGTGAACAAAAGTAATTTCATCAAAGAAAATATTGGATAATTGAGAGTTTTGGCACTGAATGTGACATTCGTTCTGTATTCAAATATGCTTCCTCTTCGATGTTGCAGCATGGGTCTGGACCTTTCCAATGGAACTGTTCGTAACAACTTAGAAGCTGGAGTCATTGAGCCTGCGATGAGCAAAGTGAAGATTATTCAGGTAAAAAACGTGTGAGTTTTGATTTGAGTATGTTATCCAACTTTGCACCCAACCGGCTAATGTAGTAGTTTCCCATTCTCTCTTTGCCAGTTTGCAACTGAAGCAGCCATAACAATTCTTCGAATTGATGATATGATCAAGCTTGTCAAAGATGAAAGTCAGGATCAAGATTAGTGGGGTTGATTTCATTGTTAACGGTCGTCTTTGTAGGTTAATTTTGGGCAAGGGATTCGGATGCCATTTTCTAACATTGAAGAGGGTTATGGTTTCATGTTTATTCCTGTTATTGGTCTTAAATTGAATATATATGTTTGTTTTGTTATGTGATTAAGACCATCATTCCCCTTTTGTTGTACGATGATTATTTGGGGAAGAACAGTTGAGCATTTTCCTAACAGGTTTCAATGCAGAGAGGAATCTGTTAATCTGAGAAGCTGTGATAATTTTGTGCCATCCTTATTTACAAAAATAAATTATTTTAAATTGCAAAGATCAAAGGGGAGAAAATAAGAACGATGTGAGTCGAGGCCTTACAAATTACAAAAGTATTTATTTTTAACACAATAATTTTTTAAACTATTTAAGAAAATTTTAATAAAATTTTATTAGTTATTATATTTTTTATTTTAAATCAAATAAAATTTTATAATAAATGATTATTTAATTGTTATTAGTCATAATATTGTATATTATTTTATGTCAAGTGATGCAGATGTGGATAAAATATGATAAATGAAATTTTAATTAATGATAACTTAGTTAATTTAAAACAAAAATTTAAGAGTTTAATTGAGCATAATAAAAAAAATAAAAGTTTGTTTAATTTTTGTTCAGATAATTTAAGAATTTTTTTGTAATTTTCATTTTTCAAATTTAGCAAGCAAAAAGGCGAAAAGAAAATAAATTTTTATCTACTTTTTCATCTTTTCAACAAGTAGATTGACAAATAATATCATATTTTCTCTATTTTCACGATTCTTCTAAACCAAATTTTTGTCTTTATAATATAATTAATTTTATTTAAAATTAAAAAATACTAGTATAGATGATGAAGGGAACTGGCTTTTTGGTTTTGTGTGGGAGTAGTAACATACCCACTTGTAGCATAACTTTGGGCAATTCTCCAAGGCCTTAAATTATGTTGGGAGAGGGATTTTAACAAGGTGCAAATAGAAGCAGATTCAATGGTGGCTATTCAAAAGGTATCAAGTTCCAACTCTTCTCTGGATCCATGTCCAAATTAATTAAGGCAGATTAAGGCGCTGCTACAACGAAATTGGGACTGTACTATTACTCACATATTTCGTGAGATCAACTGAGGCGCCAATTAGATGGTAACAAAGCATGAAGACTTTGAGATAGGCTTATATATTTTTAATGTTCCACCTCCTCATATCTCTTCTATTTTATTGACAGATAAACTGGGCATATCATGGACTAGAATGGTGTAAATTATTGTTTTGATTAATTTAATTTCCCTTTTACAAAAAAAAAAAGAAGAAAAAAGAAAAAACCTTTATGTGATGATAAATTATTACTTATTAAGGTAATTTTATAATCTTGTTGTAAAAGGCCGAATATCCTTCAAAATCAGGCTTCAAAGAAATAAAAGCCCAATTCTATTAATTGGGCCAATGAGCTTCGTAAATTATCCCATCTCAGCCCAAGCTATTTGCCCTTATCTCTCTTCGAAACCGCATCCGACTTTCCTCTAATTCAAATTACAGCGTTTCCTCGCTGCTTCTCTAATTCGAGCCCTCGCGACACTCACTCAGGTCAGCCTTACCTCGCTCCTTTACTTCTCTTCTAATTTCTCTGGTTAGAGGCCTTTTGTTCTTTCTGTCGAATTTCTGTTATCCTAGTTGTTTCGGTTTTCAACACCTTCTTCGCCGCGCTTTTCCGTATTCGATAGGAATTTTATAATATGGCTAGGCAATACGGTGAATCGAGTGATGATGATTCGAGAGATGAGAGTGGTGGGCGTCGTAATCGTGATAGCAGGCATTCTAGGTCAGATAGAGATAGGGGAAGGCGTGGAAGAGAAAGAGAAAGGAATCATGATGAGAAGGAGGAGAATAGGCGGAGAGAGCATTCTGGATCTTCTGATGAGGAAGAAGGCAAAGCGTGGTAATAGAGGTGGAAGAAGCGGAAGCGTAAGGGAAGGAGGACAAGAGAGGAATCAAGATGGTGATGGTGATGAGAATAGGTGGAGAGAACGCTCTGGAGCTTTTGATGAAGAAGACAAGCGTGCCAATAGAGATAGGAAGCGAGAAAGAGAAAGAATTCGTGATGATGATGTTAAGGATAGGCGGAGAGAACATTCAGGATCTTCTGATGAAGAAGACAAGCTTGGCAATAGAGATGGAAGGCGAGAAAGAGAAAAAATCCATGACGAGGAGGAGGAAAATAGGCGGAGAGAGCATTCTGGATCTTCTGATGAGGAAGAAGGCAAACGTGCTAATAGAGATAGGAGGCGTGAAAGCAAAAGAGGAGGAGGAAAAGAAAGAAATCAAGATGGTGATGTTGGTGAGAATAGGCAGAGAGAACGTCCTGGATCTTTTGATGAAGAAGACAACCGTGCCAATAGAGATAGGAAACGAGAAAGACAAAGAATTCATGATGGTGATGATGAAGAAGGAGATAAGCTTGACAATAGAGATAGAAGGAGAGAAAGAGAAGGAATTCGTGATGATGATGGTAAGAGCAAGCGGAGAGAACATTCTAGATCTTCTGATGAAGAAGAAGACAAGCATGCCGCTAGAGATAGAAAGCGAGAAAGAGAGAGACTTCGTGATGATGATAGGAATAGGCGGAGAGATGCAGTGGAGGAAAATTCTGAATCCTCTGATGAGGAAGAGAAGAGAGGCAAGAGAGATAGGAGGGGAGAAAGGGATAGAAGGAATAGGCATGACAATGGACATAGGGATAGGCATAACCATAGACAGCGGGAATCTGAAGAAGATAGGTACAGACATAGGGACCGACACCGTCATTCACGGCATGATTCAGATGATGATGAGGATTACAGAAGAAGGTCCCAAAGAAATAAAGAACGCGAGAATAAAAGTGATAGGAGAGACAATGATAATCAGCCCAGCCGTAGAAGCAGAGATGATAACAGTTTTAAGGAGAAAGAAGAAGGAGAAATCAAGCAGAAACAACCAGCTTTGCAACAAAACAACTTGAATGGTGATACGGCGAATTTAGGTAGGAGTGGAGGAGTTTATATTCCTCCATTTAAACTAGCAAGAATGATGAAGGAGACAGAAGATAAGAGCAGTGTTGAATATCAGCGATTAACATGGGATGCGCTTAGAAAAAGTATCAATGGACTAGTTAACAAAGTCAATGCTACTAATATAAAGAATATTATTCCAGAACTCTTTGCTGAGAATCTTATTCGAGGAAGGGGTCTCTTTTGTCGTTCATGTATGAAATCTCAGATGGCATCTCCAGGGTTCACAGATGTTTTTGCTGCATTTGTGGCCGTTGTTAACACCAAGTTTCCTGAGGTGGGGGATTTGTTGTTGAGAAGGATTGTTTTGCAGCTTAAGAGAGCATATAAGCGGAATGACAAGGTGAGTATTTGCTCCATTCTTGACTAATTCTAATTATTTATTTATCATTGTCTAAAGGGTACCGCTTTTTCCAGTTGGGTGTGTTACTGACTGTCTCTTTTATTGGACAGCCTCAATTATTAGCTGCCGTTAAATTTATAGCACATCTTGTGAACCAGCAAGTGGCTCATGAGATTATTGCTTTGGAACTGCTCACTGTTTTGCTGGAGAACCCTACTGATGACAGTGTTGAGGTGGCCGTTGGTTTTGTTACCGAGTGTGGATCATTACTTCAGGATCTCTCACCAAAAGGCCTCCATGGTGAGTGCTACTGTTTGAATTATGTATAATGCAGTGGTTTTTCTTCTCTGTATTATGATTGATACTGGTTTAGATTTCATAAAATTATGTTGTTGGAATGCATGAAATGCCTTCTGTTGCATTTTGTTAATCATACATGTAATGCATGACAAATAATTTTTTCTGGGCATGTCTGTTTATCTTGCTTTAGCTTCTTGAATAATCTAAGATGAACTTCATTTAATTGATAACCTAAAGTGTGGTTATCATGCTGGTCTCTTAGATGAGTTAGGTTTGAAAAAGTTACTGTTTACTGGTTTTAAAAATATTTCATCCACAATGGTAAAAACTATATTATGATATGACTTTATTTGTTAGGTTTTTGAATTCCATCATCTTGGTTGCTTTGTAATGGTTACTGCAGGAAGCTATTTACAATTAATAATAGAAATTTAGTTTAGTGTTTGTGTAATTTTCTGTGAAACAAAGTAAAGGAAAAAGTTTTGGTTATTCTCTCTCTCACACACACACCCCTTTGGTGATTCTAGTCTACTGGTACCTTATGAGACTATTCATTTGTTTTCCTTCTCAATTAATGTTGCATGTTGTGTTTACAGGTATTTTTGAGCGTTTTCGGGGCATTCTTCATGAAGGGGAGATAGATAAACGTGTTCAATTTCTGATAGAGGGCTTATTTGCTATAAGGAAAGCCAAGTTTCAGGTGTCTTTCGTTTCCCCTAAATAATTCTTTTGAATTCCTTTGAAAATTTTAGGTCACACGTACCTTTGCTAATACTCAGCATCTGACAATAGCAACAACTTAAAACTTTGTTTTCCCAGGGGTACCCTGCTGTTCGTTCAGAACTAGACCTTGTTGAGCACGAGGACCAATTAACTCACGAAATATCTCTCCAAGATGAGATAGATCCAGAGATCACCCTTGGTATGTCTCAAAATGTCTTTAGCTATTCTTTTACTGATGACTCACCCTGCTTGGTTCATTCGCTGTGGTATGTGATTGTCAATACCTTTAATTGTCCTTCGTGCAGACATTTTCAAACCAGATCCTCAGTTCTTGGAGAATGAAAAGCGTTATGAAGAGTTGAAGAAAACCATTCTTGGTGAGGAATCCGATGATGAAGAGGGGTCTGATGTGGCTTCAGGTGATGAGGAGGATGACGATGATGATGACGAAACTGATGAAGAAGATGAGCAGCAGATGAAAATAAGAGATGAGACAGAGACAAATCTTATAAATCTTCGGAGGACAATCTACCTGACAATCATGTCCAGTGTAGATTTTGAAGAGGCTGGACACAAGCTGCTGAAAATTAAGCTTGAGCCAGGTCAAGAGGTAAGGTGATACAAATGATGGTACAATTATTGTAAGTCAATCAGAGGTGTTTGCCTTTCCTCAAGAAAACTCAATATTTTCCTTCTGGCTTTGTAGAGTATATGTATTTACCCTCCCTCTCTTGCAAAACTGAATAGCTTTCCCTTTCTTTTACGGTGGGGTCAGTTTTCCTGTTTCCTATTGTTGCATTCTAAGAAACTTGTCACCTTGATTTTGGTTGTGCAGATGGAGTTATGCGTTATGCTGTTGGAGTGCTGCAGTCAAGAGAGAACTTACCTTCGATATTATGGTCTTCTGGGGCAGCGTTTTTGCATGATCAACAAAGTCTATCAGGAAAATTTTGATCAATGCTTCGTTCAGCAGTATTCTATGATTCATCGTCTTGAAACAAACAAGTTACGTAATGTGGCGAAGTTTTTTGCACATTTACTTGGCACAGATGCTCTGCCTTGGCATGTGCTAGCCTATATACGATTAACTGAGGAGGACACAACTTCTTCTTCCCGAATTTTCATCAAGATTCTCTTCCAGGTAAGTTAAAGAGTATTCGATATTTTACCTGTTTCTTTTCATCTGTAAACAACAAAGTTGCCAATTCTTTTGAGTTGGGTAAAAATATGAACCAATGCATTTGGGCAGTTGGTTTAAAGTTGGGTACTTAAATGATATAAAACAAATATTAGTATGTTGATTTCTATCATGTCCAGTTCTGAGGCATTTCAAGTGATAACAAATCCATTTCCTGTAGGACATTGGAATCGTTAGGATAAATGAGTTTAGTTGGTGGATAAATTGAGAAACATCACAAAGTATAATCTTCTGTTTGGAAGCAAACCTTTTGTTTAACTCATTTTTTCTTTTTTCTTGTCTAGAACTTATCTCATATGCTAGTCAACTATTTGATTTCTTTTTTCTGCATAAAGCTGTTATGTTGATTTTGATACTTGGTAATGGTACAGGAATTATCAGAGCATCTTGGAATTCGCAGACTGAATGAGCGGCTTTCAGATCCCACGATGCTGGATTCATTTGAATCTATTTTCCCAAGAGATAATCCCAAGAACACACGATTTTCCATCAACTTTTTCACTTCCATTGGGCTTGGTGGTATCACTGAGAATTTGCGTGAGTATTTGAAGAACATGCCACGGCTTATCATGCAACAACAGAAAACAGCATCTGATTCAGAAGCAGAACCTGAATCTGGGAGCTCGAGCTCGTCTGAATCTGGGGGCTCGAGTTCATCTGATTCAGAAACTGCTAGTTCTGACTCAGAGTCAAATTCGTCAGGTTCTGATGAAAGTGAAAGGCGCAGAAAGAGGAGGAGGAGGAGATGAGGTAGTGGCCTTTTCACTGAGGAGTTTAGTTTCAGGCTTATGCATCTTTATACCTGTTGGTTGCTTACCGTCCAACTTTTGACATATCTTGTTATACTACTTTAGCAGAGTTTTCATTAGATAGTCAAATATAACTGTAATTTTGTATGTTAATAGAGCCGAATAATTTATGGCCACTATTTTGCAGCTTGTAGTTTGCTTTTAGATTGAGACACATCACCCATGGCATTATTCTTAAGTCATTATGTTTTGTCGACATGGCTGAGCAGGTTGCTTAGGTACTTTGTACTTTCGAAATTTGTGGGAAGACTATGATCAATGGCTTCTTGGTATTCTTTGACCTGGACACATAAACCATAAGGCTTCGGTCCTCAATTAAGGGTTGGGTCGACGTGTACTTGTCCTTGTGTTTCTCGGGTGTACCATATTGCTGTTATTAATTAAGAGTTATCTCTTTGATGTATCTTCATTGAGTGCAGATTTTAGAAATGGCCCATTGGCAATGTTCATGTTGTACGTAGAAGAAAAGGCCACGTGATTCTACACATGGGCACACGTGCATTTACAGCAGGTTGGTTATGGTGTCCTTCCCCCCCTTGCTTCTTATTAACATGTGGCTGCTACATTATCGGGGGTGTAGGGGTTCCCCAGAGCTGTACATACTTCTTTGATGAGGCACGATTTCAGCAGTGCTTGTCGGAACAGAATGAACCCATCATTCCGCAAGGATTGAGGTTCTGTTTTTCTGGTTAATCTTTACCTTAATTGCCTATGGCTTATTTATGGGCATTATTATGATGAATTGCTTAATTTTTACAAGTTCTAGGATAAATATATATACTGAATAATCAAGTGTTTTTTACCCAAAAAAAGAAAAAGAAAATCCTAGTGGGGGAGACTATTAAATGATTTTATTATTTTCAAGATCGGGCTGTCTCCTGTGGGTGTACAACACCCACGTGAATGCACATATTGGGCCCTTCTGGCCCATTAAAAGTATTGTTTCAACTTCGATTAGTTCGGGTACCGGGCCCAAATCTAAACAATTCAGTATTGAAATATAATAGTCATGCTTCAATTTATGTTGCGACGTATCACTTAATTATAAAATATTAATTTAAAAACGTATAAAAAATTTTAATATTAATATTAATATTTTTTAAATTATAATTATTAAATATTAACAATACATTAAATATAAATTTAATTTCGAAACGATTAAAAACATTTAAATCAGGGAATATCCAAGATCCTCGGCTAATCCAATTAAAAAAATGCCTTTTAAAAAAGGAAAAAGTAGTAGTGGGAAATTGTAGTACAAGTAGTTAGAATGAGAAGTAAAGTAAACAGTAGTTGTAGTTTTTAGTGTAATTAAATACATCATCACGTCACGTAAGGGTATTATAATCCATCCATCCTGTTTATAGGCACATGGCTACGCACGTGCCATGCTGATGCTTCGGGATCACCACCACTTTTCCATGTCACGTGATGCCATGTCTCTTCCACCAATGCCGAAACCTTAGCCAGCAGCAGCTGCTCCTCCTCATTATTTATTTTCTCTTTCTTCCTTTCTTTCTTTCTTTCGCAAGCTTTATATAATATCCAACCGTCCAAAGACTCTGCTGCAGAGAATATTAAAAAAAAAAACCAATAGGTTTATTTTTCCCTGTAATTCAGTACATTAATAGCACGTCACGTGACACACACATAATCCACACCAACAGGTTAAAAATACTTTTAAAACACAGTGGATATGAGACGTACCGACTCTTATCTAAAATTCGTAACATGCGTTTATCGTAATAAAAGAAAACTCTTACTTATAAGTTTAATAGTTATCTCATATTTTATTTGGTGTCGGTTCAAAGGTAAAGCCACCAAAGCGGTGGTTTTAGATCTTAAATTTTTATAGATCTCTAATTTTATAATAATAATAATAATATAATTAATTATATTAATAATATATAAAAATTTAATATAATTAATAAAATATTTATCTATTCTCTTAGACTTAATAAATATGTATATTATATTTTCTTTCATATTTTTATTAATTCTCAACTATTTGACTCGTTTCTTATATAAAAGTTAAGATAATTAATAAAATAATATATTCTCTCACATCTCTAATCATACGCTTAATAAATCTAAAAATAATATATTTTTAATTATTTTTGTTATTTTCAATCAACTAACATTAATATATATTTAATGATCTTCAACAATTTTTTTTTTATTTTCAATCGATTAACGTATTTAATCATCTTCAATAGTTATTTTTTATATATAAAATCAATTATTTTTTTCAATTAATAATATCTACTTTTGAATCATTTTTTCTCATTAACTCTTTTTTTCTTTTAACTTTCATGCAAGAAGTCTGTTATACTATTATTTTCATAAAACCGTGAGTCTCATTTATTATTTGTAATAAATATTCAATAATTCAGTATTATTATTTTAATATTTATAAATTTTTTATTTTAATTTAAAATTTATATTATATTATTATATTGTTTTTATTTTATATGATAGTTGATTTATTGAATTAAAAATTTAACTAAAAAATCTAATAATTTTTTTATTTTAATAAAAAATACCTCATTTAAATATTTAATTTTAATTTTTTAAAATTATTAAACCATCCCTGATTTTATTAATGTAATAAAAGGGAGACAGAGACAGTCTGAGACTGGCTGGCAAGAGCCCTTGTTTTGCATATTTTGATGATTATCGTCACGTCAATTTGTTAAGAGGTGAAAAGAAAAACGTCAATATGACAAAAAGGAGGAAATACCAAAGCGGTGCAATGAATGTACGGGATTTGTACTTTCCTTTCAAAAAAAGAAAGAGGAAAAGACAGGCTTCGTTGGTTTTCTCTCCACCGCCACCCAACTCCTCTCCTTGTATAATTGCCTTGCCATCTACAAGCCCAAAAACAAACGAATTCAACAAGAGAAAGAGAAAAAGAAAGAAAGAGTGCCAGTTGTGACCAGTTGTCGTAGTAGGTTAAAACTCTCTCTCTCCTTCTTTCCTACTACTCTCTCAGTGTTTAATCATGGGAGGGGGGTGGGTTGGCGTCAGGGATAATAAAAACTCAACGAACGTAACGGAACACGGCCCGTTTCTTTCTCTTCATAGTTCTTTTCGCCCCGTTACTCTCCCTTTGGTTATTAATAATTAAGCAGGGGAAGAAGAAAATATATTTGTGGTCCCTTTGAGCTTAATTATCTTATTGCTACAGCTACCCCGCCTGCCTCCACGTTTTCTTTCTTTTGCCTTTGCTTTGCTGCTTCTCTTCCCCCGGGGATTAAGAAACTTCCTGCTAACCCCCATTTCAGCATACTGAAACATGAAGCAACAGGGTCACTTCACAGTCCACCCTTGAAATATGGTAGGGTAGTAAATTGGAAAACCTGGTAGAGAAATAATAAAAACCATGCACCCCTCCTCCTGCTACATAACAAGTCATTTTCCATTGCTTTGTCTGCATTTAACAAACTTAAATAATTTGGCAGTGAAAGCGTGTGTGTTTGTGACAGAACAACTCTGACCCAGAAACGTTTGATGACAGACAGAGAAGGCAATGTGTTGCTGCCAGTAAATGCAAACAATGAAACAAGGTAAACGGATAACTAGGTCTAGGGTGTTACCCTTCTCTTTTTCTTTCCAGTTCTTACCCTACCGACACTGCTTGCTTTTGTGTGAGATGAATAATAAATTCAGCAGGTATGAGCAATGACTAACCGCAGATAATGCAATGGCCATAGCCTTTAGGGCTAACCGCAAACCCCACACACCACACCCCCCACCCCCAAAAAAAAAAGAAAGAGAATTTCTCGTGAATGAGTGGGCTGTGGGCAGTTGAGTTGAATGAGGTAAGCTTCTTACCACCTTTTTCTTTACATTTTTTTTTGCCTTCTGCCATGCCCTAAAACTCATGCTTGTAATACTATTTTATCAGCTTCGATTTAGTAGAAAGTCAAAGGAATATATATGCATTCAAATACAACCCTAAGCCCATTAAAAGGAGAAGAAGAAGAATTGGTGCCTTTAGGTGGTTTCTTAAAGAAGAAGCATTTATGGCTATACTTATCTTATCTCAAATTAATCACTTCTCCATTACCGAGCTATTGCAATTAAGTGCCCCCATGAAACCTTGGGGTTCAACTTATAATAATTATACTATTAAAATAGTAAAGCTATATGGACTCTATCCTTAGAGTTTTCAGACCTTTTTCAATTTTGAGGAGTCTATCATCTTTTTCAGGAACAAATCCGCTGGACAACTACAATTCAGACCGTTAGAAAGCTGTTCACAAAGTTAAGGATATTGCCTCTATGATATTGTTTGACTTAAAAGAGTGAGCATTTGATTGGTTCAAAAATTAATTAATCTAATATGAATAAAGAAAATAAAAATCGATCAAATTATAATATTAAAAGTTTGAAATTAATTGAAATTAACTTATCTCGATCAAATTTTTTATTAGTTCAGTTGTAAATTTTAAATATTAAAAATTGATCAAAATAAACGAATAAATTAATTACTTCTTCCATGCCATTTAAATCGGCTCGAATTAATGAATTCAATCTATTCCATTCACTTATTTTAATTTGAACTTAATGCTCACCCTAATTTGACTTATGTTATGTATAGAAATTAAAAACCCTAAAAAGTGAATCAATCAATTGCAAATTTGCTGCCATTATATTAATTAATGTTAACAACTAAAACTGTCTCGTTATTGGTGAACTTGGTGTAGGTATTATGCTATAGCAGCCAGCTAGGGCATACAAGGTTTTCTTGACCTAATTGGATATAGTAAATGTAAATGCTGCCTAAAGGTCAAGCTCGCTTGTTCTTATATAGAATACAATAAAGTAACACTACTACATTTTTCTACTATTTTAATTCTTCTTCCCTTAATTAATAACATTATATACACAAGAATTTACGATTGAAAATCCTCTATTTCTATTTGATGTTTCCATTTGATACCTCCTTCGTAATTTTACATATACAGTAAGAAACTAAAAAAAAAAAAGTTAAAACATCGATTAGTTAAAAAGATCATTGTACCCCAAAAGAGACATTAATTCGTACAAAGATTTACCAATGTAACAGGAAGGCAGTAGGATGCAAATTTGTTCTGTTTTTGTCCTTAGAAGGAAGGAATTGTGACAGTAAAAGGTGAAAGTAAACAAAGGAAGAAGAAGAAGACAAAGGTGAAGGCTCCTAAGGTATGTATGGAATTGGATGATAGTAAAAAAGAGAAGAAAGGGTCTGCAAATGAGTGTGATTTGTTAGAAGGAAAGGGAGCAGGTATGCCAAAAGGAGCCCATAGCATGCCCTGTAACTTCATGTGGTGGAGCCATATTACTCCCATCGTTGTCTCATTCCATCCATCCATGTACTTTTTTCTTGAAGGAACTTACTATTACTTGTAAAACTAGTCACTTATTGATTTACTATTATTATTACTCTCTCTGTCTCTTTTTTTTACTTGTAATTATTGTTATTATTTATGTTTAAAATTTTATTTTTAATTTCTGTAAAAATAAAATTACGAGCAAAAAAAGTGTATTTTTTATTTTATTAGTACTATTATTATTATAATAGACAAACACATGCATGCATGCATGTGTTTGTAATTGTACGCTTTATATAATTCATATAAATTCCCGTTAAAAAAGAAAAGAAAACAAAAGAAAGAAGCCAATCAGTCGCTTACACAGGCAATCTCTTTCTCTCTCACACTGCATGCTCACTCCTTGCACGTTCCTCTGCCCCCTCTTCCCATCAATATATCACTCCGCTTTCCTCTCTCCCTTTCCCTCCTCTCTCTCTCTCTCTCTCTCCTGGTCTCTTCTCTGGAGCTCGCTCTCTCTTCTCTTTTAACGGAAAGAGGGCTGAGAGAGTTAGTTGTTTTTGTTTGAAAACGAGAAGAGGAAATGGATATGTACGGGCTTTCGGCTCCGGAACTGTTTCGTATTGATGATCTTTTGGATTTGTCTAACGAAGAGCTTTTCTCCTCTGCTTCCAGTTCCACCGCTTCCACCAACAACGACCAATTCCCTCCTTCTGAAGCACCTTTCAGCTACGCTTCTGCTTCCTCCTCCTCCTCCTCCGCCGCCTTTCATCCCTCTTTCTCCGCCGACTTCACCCACGACCTTTGCCTTCCCGTAATGACATAATATTGTTACATTATTATCCCCATTAATTCCCTTTTTTTTACTTACTTTCTTTTTTGGTTTTCTTTGGCGTAATTAGATTGTATACTCTTGCTACTTGTTTTGCAGAGTGATGACGTGGCTGAGCTGGAGTGGCTGTCGCAGTTCGTAGAGGATTCCTTCACCGACTTCCCATCGAACTCGATCGCCGGGACCCTAAACCCTAGAAATGACTCATCGTTTTCGAGCAAAGCTAGGAGCAAGCGTTCGAGAGCGGCAACTGCAATGAAGACAACGACGACCTGGACGACGATGTCGGAAGCGGCAGCTCCTTTTACGGGAAATTCGAAGACGAAAAAGGAAATCCAACGTCAAGCATCGCCAGCGGTGGACGGAGGGGTGAGACGATGCACGCACTGCGCCTCGGAGAAGACGCCGCAGTGGCGGACGGGGCCGTTAGGACCCAAGACACTGTGCAATGCGTGCGGGGTTCGGTATAAATCGGGTCGGCTTGTTCCCGAGTACCGACCCGCAGCCAGTCCGACATTCGTGCTGACTCAGCACTCGAACTCGCATCGGAAGGTGTTGGAGCTGCGTAGACAGAAGGAGATGTTGAGACAACAACAACAGCAGCAGCAGCATCAACAACAAGAGCAACCCTACCGTCAACACCACCACCACCACCGCCTCCAACAGCATGACTTCGAGGTGTGCTGACGTGTTGACAAAATCTCAGTTGTTGTTACTGTAATCACGTTCAATCGGACAGTACTCTCTTTTGGGGCCCGTCGGCCATGTTCATCAAACGCTTCGATTTTCTTTTTCCTTTTTTTTTTGGCCTTTTTCTATTTAGTTTATTTATTCTTCTATGACTTAATAGTAATTTTCTTTAACCCAAAGAAAGGAACAAAAAAAAAAAAAAGAGACAAAGGTCATTAAATAATTTGTTTGGGGTTGGGGTTGGGAGATTAAAGTTTCAACCACCATTGGTTGCTTCTTTAACGCTTCGTTGAAAGGTACAGAGAGAATACTAATGTTTTAGTGTGAACGAGAGTGACTTTCCACGTGATGCACCGTAGGGCAGCTGATTAGACGCTTCCGAATATTCTCTCTCTATAAAGGGTTCTCACATGGATCCCCGTAAAAACGCTAAGAGTTAAAAATTAATAAAGGAAAATAAAAAAACTATTATTTTTAATAATTTAAAAATTTCCACGTGATATTTATATTTTTTATTCAATTCATACCAGTATTTTTTCAATTAACATTCTTTTAATAATTTTATCCAATAAAATTATCAAAATATTTTTAATTCAAAATTAATCTATCTATTCATATTTAAAAATATTTTTATAATTTTATTAAATAAAATTCCAGGTTAATCTTTTATTAAAATAAAAGTTGTTTATGAGGTATTAATTAAAAAAAAAAAGAGAGCTTAATCTTACCTTGGAAATGAGTGAAAGTCCATGATTTTGGTTACATAGGAAGTATGAGCGGTAAGAGTCGAGAGATGGGGGTTGGTGGTGGTGGGACCGGCCCTTTTTGGCCTTTTGTCAGCGGCACTTTCTGATTCTGATAGGGGATGAAGGGCCTTCTTCCAGTGGGAGATTTTAGGTGGGACCCAAAATAGGGGAAGGTCTGATCTCAATCATATGATCAGCATGAATCGACCCATCCCTTTTTCTTTTTCTTTTTTTTTTTAATTGTTATATCTAATTGGTGAAAGTTCGATAAAAAAAGGAAAGGGGATTGAAAGGATCACGTGACATGGTGAGGTTGATAACGCAAAAGAAATAGTAGTAGCACTAGTACAAGTGAGTGTAAGTGGGAGTTTTATTTGTTGGTGAGGGAGATAATGCATGTGCATTAGGCACGTTCATCGACATATTCCTGTAGCCAGCTAGCCTTCTGATCTTTTTATACATTATTAAACTACTTTCCCAATCAAAGTGGCCTTCCCTCTTTGTGAAGATTCTGGCTCAACTCAGCTGGACCGACCACTGCTGACAATCTACAGAGCCATGGAGATAAACCCATTGATCGTTCTGATCCCAATTCACGAATTTTATCAGCATTGGTGCCAAATTTCCAGAACAAATGATTGATCCCAATTCCGAAAGCATGTACCAATCAGGAGAACATGGTTTATCTCAAACAGATGAGCAATCTGGGGGTCCTGTCGGTTTTTCACCATTTTACAATTGGAAATTGAACCATGAGCCAATGGTGAAACAGCCAGTTTAAACCCTATATACGGGATTCATTCTGTTTTTCCTCTTTTTCCAATGAAGACTTCGTGCTGATTTCCTAGCATTAGAATATTTTTCCACAGTTTTGGCTAAACTAGAGGCATTGAAATCAACCTTGAGAAGCAGAAAATTCAGAAAACAAGGCCTTAAAATTGTAAAACTGAAATTCATGTAGGATTTTTTTAATATTGTTTACTTATACATGTTCCCTGACGTGCAAACATCACATTTGCATGCATCAGGCTCGAAAGTAAAATTCAAATGTAATGACAAAGTAATCTACCACAACATCTTATGTGTTAGTGATGAAAACCGTGACCTGTGAATTCAAGCACATGCAACAATAGAGTGAAGACAAGAGAATCCTCAAACTGCAATTCCATAATTACTGATTTTTGAAACCTCCTTTGCCAAAGCATTCCGCTCTCGCTTTGCCTCAGAAGCAAGGTTGGAAACCTGCCAAATTAATGATTCCATCTAAGCAATAATTTCCCAAGGAAAACTGCACAGTCATCCATGATTACGGTTTATGCAATCACAGGAATGGGAATAAAGGAACATTGCAATTTCATTATAGCACTAGCAATATATATTTTGAGACACAAAGCCTGCATGCTAATATTCAGAAAACTTACCTGTGATCTAAATCGAGATGCTTCTCTACTTGGAAGTTCTCCAAGGATATCCTTCAAGCCTGATGCAACAGAGAATATGGGTGTGTTTTCTCAGCCACATAAATGCTGAAATGTTCAATGCACCTAATTAAGAGAGAAAGTACTTGAATACCTGCTGCTTGTCTTTCAATCTTATAAGCTGAGTGAATCACACTTTGAATCTGCTTGCCTGCGTGCCTGAAACAAAATTGAATATGCCCCAATGGGAAAAATCAGCCTCAAGAAGCAGAAGTGAATATTCCACTGCATTTCATTTGAAGTCACAACCTGAGTTTCTTCCTGCCACGGATCAAATCTTCTTCGGCTACTGATGCACTCCGCTGGAAACATCAATAGTACATTATCAATTATATTGCACAAAATGCTTAACTAAAGCATTAAGTTGATCTAAGGCAATGATTAACTTATAATTCCTGTGTAGTACACAAAGTTTCTAAGGATACTTTATAATATGTTAACATTTTTTCAAGTTTGTACCTATGAAAGAATAGGAACTAGATGTGAATGTAATTCCAGGAACTCTATTGAGAAAAAGAAGCTATTCACAGCTATAGACATCAGTACATGAACACTTTGTTGGATGAAAGCTATTTGGAAAATCAGTTTTGCGATTAAAATGTTTCTCCATTCCAGGGGATTAACCAATTTTTCTTCAACACATACAACACTATTTAAAACAGCTCAAGCATATATATGGAAACAGTGAATTCTCTGGTTTCATTTATTAATTACAGCAAGTTCAGATAGCATTCCATTTTGTCCTTTATATTATTATTAAATAAAGAAAAAAAGTTATGAGTTTAATGCAAAAGTATCCTAGATCAGCTGAAACTCCAAGGGAAAAGGTTCTATTTCATTGACAAACACACATGTAGAAAACACACACTATACACACACAGATGTCCAAGATAATTGATGCATGAAATGACACAAGCACATGATGAAAGAATACTTGTCAACAGTTGCCATCTATTAGATATCCACTACACAAAGTGTACCTCCAGCTTCACACTTTCAGCCTTAAGGCGGTCAATTGACTGTCTCAGCTCCTTTACTCTAATGTCAGCTTTGGAAAGCCAGGACTGCAACAACAAATAGTAGGAAGTAATTGATAATGTTTTATACCGGGAAGATGCTTGATTGCTTGATGGGCCCCCCCACTACAATCTGATAAAACTTTTTTTTTAAAAAAAAAATCTGATAAAATTCAGAAAGATGCTCCGTGAGCAATTGACTCATAAACAGTTAAAACTGATAAAAATATCACTGCATGGACCAAGATGTGCAAAAAAGAAATAGAAAATCCCACAAACAGAACAAAATCCAATTGTTGAGGGAGACATTCAAACAATATGCCATGGAATTACTAGAAGCTGGAAAAGCTGCTCCAACATTAATACAATAGGCAATTCCAACTGTCCCTTGACAATTCATATTGAACATCCTTCTACTGTTGCAAACTTAAATACTTCTTTCAGATACTCAATGCAAATTTATAGTAGCCATTTGTTTATACTTTTGCTATGAGAAGTTAGCAACAATCATGAGTAGGTAACGGATTCCGCAAATTTATAATAGTCATTTGTTTATACTTTTCCTATGAGAAGTTTGCAACAACCATGAGTAGGTAAGAGATTCCAACTCTCAGCTTAAGCAACAAACTGAGGATGCCGTTGCTGGTATGTGAAAAAGGACTGTATACAGAATTACACAAAGCAATGCCCTGGGTAATCATAAATAAGATAAAATCTTTGCATGCAGATTGAATATCATTTATGTCCGCTTCTTAAATCCAAATTGAGTATACAAATCCATAAGCTAAACAAATACACCAACAGAAAGCACATTGCAAGGACAGATAGGGGGCACCATAAAGCAGGACGAATGCAGACAAACAATATTGACTCACCTCTTCACTCACAAAAAGACGCAAAGTATTGTAATATAGGAAACGCCTTGGCCCTGTGCATTGCAAGTAAATGAAACAAGAACAATTAAGTTTAAATTCTAAATCCAGATTAAAGCAACTTAAGTAGGTGAAGAGAATTGCTTAATAAGTCACTTAAGGATATATGCATATCTAAGACTTGCGAGGCTAGGAATCCTAAACCTGCTAGTTATCTAAGCAACAACTTTAATGGTTATCATTAAAGTTGGTTATGAGAAAGCAGCACCTCTACATTGTTAGAAAGAGCTAGTTTCAATGAATAACAAGTTATGTTTGTACATTTGCGTGTACATAGTTGCAGCATTTTCGACATATAACATAAAGAGACAGAGATGGATATAATTGATGCCATTGCTGCAAATACAAACAAGGAACACAGAAACAGCCTACAAATGTAACAGAACCATACTTTTCAGTACCAGAACTCCCAAGCCAACAGCAATACCACCCGTGATCATTGGATGCGAAGCTGCAATTTTAATCCCCTCTACAGCAAAAAATGTCAAACCTCAAAACCTTCAAAACTAAAAACCAATAGTCTGTCAGATACAAACAGAATGCGAAAGGATTAATGCAACAGACCTTTAACTTTGCCAAACATCATGTTCTCGTAAACAGCAAGCTGGGACTTGACATCCTCAAGTGAATCCTATCAATTACAAAAAAATCACATAAACTGCCATTTCTCCTAATTCTCAGCTTAAAAATTAACAAAATAAAGGATTTTGAGAAGCGAACAATGGTTTGATTAAAATGTGCAGCGGAAGTGGAGCCAAATTCTGAGAGTCGAGATCTAGAAGCTTCGATTGTGGCGTTAATGTTCTGTTCGATGATCTTTTGATACAAAAGAGCTTGCTCCACTGCGTAATCGATCCATGGAGTGGCTTGTTCTAGCACTTTCGATTCACTTTTAGAAGGATAATCGCTCGGCGGAGGCAGCGGCGTTGGCGCCGGTGATTTTGGATTTGGGCTATCTTCTGGTGATTCAGAGACCGTTGCCATGGGGTGGTGATTGTGTTTTACCGTCTCAGGGGCCATCCTCATGGGGAAGTTTTGTTAGAGGCTGGATCCGGTAGTTTTTCCGGGTCAGAATAACCCGCTTGGATGGATCCTATCGATGCCCCTTATTTTTACTTTGCTCAATGCTCCCCTTCGTTTGTTTATTTCTTCTAATGCCCAATTTCACTTTTTCTTAACACTCCACCCTCTTTCTTTTTTTTCTTTTTTTTTACAATATTCTTTTATTTTTTATTTTTGTTTTAAATGTTGTTGTGAATTGTGATGTTGTCTCCTAAATCGGAAAGCCTATATATTTAGATAAAATGAAAAGTTTAATCATATTAATTTCACATTTAGTTATAATATATGTAAAAGCTTATAATTTTGTTACTCAATACAATAATTTTATATATTTTTAAAAATAAATTAGCTGTTTTTTATCATGTGAGTTTTGAGTTCATATAAATAAATTATATTACACTGACTTATCTTAATAATATAATGTTTTTATTGTTTTGTTGATGTCAATATGATTGTTATTTATAGTAATAATCTACATTTATGTTCTTTATAGTCCCAATCTTTTTTTCTCGACAATAAATTTCTTTTTTGAAATTCATAAATTATAAAATCAAATTATCATAATTTTAATACATTTTAATTGAATATTTCGTTATATGATTTGTTTAATGTTTCTTATTTAACACTTGATTGTTTTCTTCAAAATTCAGTTAGGTACATATCTCGATGTTTTGTTTTTAAAATATATATATAAGTTACCACGTGCACAATTTGTAACATACTTATTTATTTAGAAATCTTTGTAATTAAGACATTTTATCTAAAAAAGTTTTAAAATTATTTTAAAAAATTTTAACAAATCTTTATACCTTTATTGTATTCAAACAAACATTTGTACTTTTATTTTGAACCAAATAAATCTTAACATTTTTACTTTAAATTAAATAAAATTTTATGATTAATAATTGATTTATTTAAAATATTATTTATCATTATATATCATATGGCATTAAATAACATATTGACATGTCATAGTAAATAATGACGTAAAAATATTAAAAAGATAATTATACTATTTATTAATTTTAAAAATTACCATTCTATAATTTTATTGATTTTTTTTATTAATTTAAAAAAAATGCCCTGATCTGACTCTTAATAAAGCACTCCTTTGAGAGCTTCGATGCTCTTTTGGGAGCCCTAGTGCTATCAGGGAGCATCAATCTGATGCTCTTTAAAGTTACTTATCAATATGAGAGAAAAAAACAATGAAAAAGGGTATTTTACATATTTTATACTTAACATTAACACTATTTAAATATCGAGGTTGAATGTTTATTTTAAAAAATAATAAATTTTTGTGTAATTTTGATCAAATTTTAAAAATAAGAGTATTTTTCTTTTATAATTAATAAGCAAATTTTACATTTGCGAACACATTTCTAAATCTAATTGCTAATTTGATTTTTTAATGAATTAAACTTGAATATTCATCTACCCTTTCACTCTTGAATATGACATTGAAAACCATCATTAAACAAAAATAATTTAATTAAAACTCTGAGATACGTATATGATGATCATGATTAACATTGACTTTAATGATTAAATTATGTTAATATTATTTTTTATTCTTAACCTACTAATTAGGAGCTTTCATTGTTCAATTCTTATATGTCTTAAAATTATTTTAATTTTTAACTAACCAATTATTAAAAAAAAAGAGTTAATCCACCATTCTTCTATAGCATAGGAAATTTAGATAGAGAATAAGAGAGACAAATGAGTAGAGAGAAAGAGAATATGAAAAATGAATAAGTTTTGTGTTACATAAGAAAGTAATTTTTAAAATTGATAAAAATAATTTTATTTAATATTTTTTTAATATATTCCTGCACAATTAAAATAGCCATTATCATGTCGAAAGGGATCAGTAATAGTTATTATCTTTTGAATAATGACTATTTTATGTCTTCTAAAATAATTATTTCATGAAATAACTATGATTTTTAAAAAAGATTAAAAGCTTTCAACATTCAATTTTTATACGTCTTAAAATTATTTTAATTTTTAATTAATCAATTATTATAAAAAGTTAGTCTATCATTATAGGAAATTTAAAAAGGATAAAAAGACACAGATGCGTATAAAAAGAAAGAAGATATGAAAAATGGGTAGGTTTTGTGTTATGTAAGAAAGCAATTTTAAAATTGATTAAGAACAATTTTACTTAATAACTTTTTTAATATATTTTTACACAATCGAATCAGTCATTATTAAAAGATACATGTAATGGTTATTTTTTTTTACGTAATAATTATTTTGACCTCTTATGAAATAATTATTTTAAAAAATAATCATTTCATGAACTAATTATAATTTTAAAAGGAGATTTATAATGGTTATTTATTTTCCATAATGGCTATTTTATCTCTTTTTAAATAATTATTCTTAAAAAAAATAATTTTACGAACTACTCACGATTTTGTAAAGAGATTAGGAATAATGGAGGACTATTCCATTATCTTGCAGCCAAACATGAGACGACACCTTTATATAGAGCATGACCCGCATGTCACTCAGACGGATAGCGTTTGTCTTTGCCCTTAACATAAACACTTTCAGACGTTCGACTCTCACTTTTCTCGACGGTTCTCTTTCAGTCTCCCCCATTCTTCAAAGGCCCCCTCTCCCCACCGCATCACCCTAATCTCTCTCTTTCTATCTATTAATATCTCTTATTTATCTCAACTGGCGCTTTCCACCGAAAACCCTCGCGATCCATCTGCCTTCACCATGCTCGAGCTTTCCTCGACACTGTCGACTCACGTTCGGTTCCTACTCCAGTCCCTGACCGAAGCCAACGCTGACTCCATTTCTCGAGAGCTCTTTCAGGTTCTTTCTTTATCTTTCAACGTTTCCGTACTCACACACGCCATTTCGGTATTATTTTTTATTGCATTTCTCAAGATTTGTCTAATCGCTCAAAAAACCCTAAAATTAGGTAAAAGTTAACGTTGGATTTGATGTGTATTTATACAATTAGATTGGGTTTTGTTCTCGTTGTAACTTATTTCTTGATCGCGTTGTACTTATTTTTCGTATACAATTAGCTAGCTCGATGCCGTCATATCCATAGGAAGAATATATATACAAATGGAAACGGAGACTAAGATACTGGAAGGTTGAAAATTAAGATTACTCAAATGCGAGCATTTCTGTTGATTTTTCCTTTTTAAAAAACCGTAGAAACGTTGTTAATATAATTTGTAGCTAATAAAATTTAATCAATTACAGTATCACATTGCTGGTGCTACTTTTATTTTCCCAAATACAATTAGATTTAAAAGTCCATGAGCTAGGAAATGCTATTGTTATTCTTTTCAAGTCAAGTAAGCTGGGTTCCAGTTGTGTTAATGTTGCAGCATATATAGTAATGAAGAGTGAATTTGTCAAGATTTATAAACTTTGTGAGGTGTGAGAATGATGTCCTGGTAGTGGTGTCCAGTGGGTTGGGATGGGGTCTTTTGTTTGATTCTTTCCTATTTTATGCAATTTTCTTAATGACATACTGATATGGTCTGTTTATTGTGGGCAGTTCATTGAATATGGGATCGAGGGAAGCATTCTGGTGTTGCAAACCTGCTTGGATTGCTTGAATTCTCACAAGACGGATGCAAAGAACTTGCAATCTGACCAAGTTGTAGCAGCAATTTTTAGACATACCATGGACAAGCCAAATTTTTGTACTGTCTTCTGTCAGTCACTAAGAAGTACAGATATCAGTGAGGAATTCCTGCTGAATTTCTCAAAAACTATGCAGTTATCTGTGTCTGAAAAAATTGGCATTGGTCTTGCTTTGTCTGATTCTGAAAATCCTGACACAAGAATGTGCGGTAAGTTGCATTGTTTGAATGGGCATTGGTTGTTGAAAGGATGTTCTCTTGATTAGTTAGGTTCTTTGACACTGTTGATCAGAATGATGAAAGTAAAGCTTTTGCATTTATTTAGGGAAGAATTTCTGTATGGCTCAGATTGAGGAATTGCATGCTAATTCGGCTTCTTTCGATTCTTCCGAGCAAATTCAGAATATTGTTATGTTCCTCCAGAGCTCTGACGCCCTTTCCAAGCATGTAGATTCCTTTATGCAGATGTTATCTTTAGTGCAAGCGAAAGATGTCGCGCAGTTTGTTTTAACTCCAATACTTTCAGATGAATTGCGTGGGGCTAATTTCTTAAGGTACTGATTTTTGCATAGCCATTTCCTTTCTCTCTTCTCCTCCAAACCAGCAGTTAATCATACGAGCTTTCTAGTCATGTTGTTCTGTTTATTATTTCTCCAGTATGTTGTGATAAACCATCAACTTAAATGCTTGCTCTTTTGTTCCTTTTCTTTTCTGCTGCAGGAATATGGATTTCTTCAATGAATCTGGAGAAAATGATTTTGATGCTCTTTTAGCAGAAATGGAGAAGGAGATGAGCATGGGAGATATAATTAAGGAACTAGGTTATGGTTGCACTGTTGATGCTGCACGCTGTAAAGATATTTTATCTCTTTGCTTACCTCTGACAGAGATGACCATATCTAGAATACTGGGCACAATTGCCCACACCTATGTTGGGCTTGAGGATAACCCAACGGCATTTTCTACATTTTGCCTGGCCCTAGGTTGCAGCACTTCATCTGAGTTGCCTCCATTGTGCTCCTGGAACATTGATGTTCTTATAAAAACTATAAAGCAACTTGTGAGTTATGCATTGTTTGCTTTCTGTAATTCTATTTTCTTCCAATTTGCTAATTACTGTTTTTAGAAGAAACATATTTCTATACTTTTGAAATGCATCTGAATTCAGGCTCCCGGTACCAACTGGATTCGAGTTATTGAAAACCTGGATCATGAGGGGTTCTACATTCCTAATGAGGCGGCATTCTCCTTTTTCATGTCTGTATATCGACATGCATCCCAGGTATTATTGTTTTTATTTTGGCATGTGTCAAGTTGCATGCTTGTTGTATTGTTTTAGTTTTTTTAATCATTATTTTTCATTTGTTTAATTAATCTGTGGAATTGAGTTGTGCAGGAACCCTTTCCTCTCCATGCCATTTGTGGGTCTGTATGGAAGAATATTGAAGGTCAGCTATCTTTTCTAAAATATGCTGTATCAGCACTGCCAGAAGTATTTACCTTTGCCCATTCTTTGAGGCAGCTGGTAAGAGCTCAATGCAAATGTGGTCTTACCTTTTCTTCTTCTCGTCACCATATTTGCTGTAAGAATACTGTTCAATCTTGCAGGCCTATATGGATGCCGTGCATGGCCATAAGCTTCACCTTGGAAATGCAAATCATGCCTGGTTGTGTCTTGACCTCTTAGATATACTGTGTCAACTAGCTGAAAGGGGTCATACAAGCTTTGTTCGATCAATGCTTGATTATCCTTTAAAACACTGCCCCGAAGTCCTGCTTCTTGGGATGGCACATATTAATGTACATATCTACAATATCACATATGTGGTAATGCTGTGCAATCTTTCTTATTTGCATCTTTGTTTTTGGGTTGATAAATTTTGCATCTATACTTGCAGACGGCTTATAATCTCCTCCAGCATGATGTGACTTACACAGTTTTTCCAATGATCATTAAAAATGCCCTGGGTGCGGGTGTGATACTTCAACTTTGGCACGTGAACCCTAATCTTGTCTTGCGTGGATTTGTAGAAGTACACAACACTGAGCCAGACAGCATGATTAGAATTCTGGAAATTTGTCAAGAGTTAAAGGTAAATTTGGATTTTCATTGATGTTCCTTTTCTACTGCATCACGCTGTGAGAGAACGTTTCTGCTGCATCATATTGCTGATTATGTCATGTTCCTCCTCCTCTCTCTCTCTCTCTCTCTCTGTGTGTGTTTAAGTTATCTTCAATATTGATTTCATAATTTATTGCTTAGAAGATTGCTTCAGGATTTTAGTTTGTGTGTTACATTCTGTGTTCTATCTTTGGTAAACTCTCTTGTATCTTATCATGTTTCCTATCTACTTTTGCAGATTCTATCATCGGTGTTGGAGATGATACCTTTTCCTTCTGGCATCAGATTAGCAGTCCTTGCTTCTCAGAAAGAGGTTCTAGATCTTGAGAATTGGTTGGGTGGTAACCTGAATACATATAAAGATGTTTTTTTTGAGGTAATATCGAGTCCTCCACACCCATGCCTCTGGTGCCTGTATGATTTCTGAGCTATTAGTTATCAGAATGTTTGGGTTGACATGCATGGTGCGATTTTCAGGAGTGCCTAAAGTTCCTGAAGGAGATACAATTCGGTGGATCACAAGAGTTTTCTGCCAAACCTTTCCATCATACTACTGCTGTTTTAAATCTTTATTTGGAAGCTAGTTCTACCTTTTTCAAGGTATTATTTCTACTAGGTTATTCTTATGATTCCTATTTAACATGTTTTTATCTGTACACTAATTGCTTTCCCTTTGTGTCTCCTATTCAGGTCCTTAAAGCTAATACTGGGATGATAGCCTCTACTCAGCTTCTCGAGGAAATGGAAAGGTTGCATGCAATGATTATGGATTCTAATCCAAAGCTGCAAAATGGTGGGACCACAGATTCCTCAACCTCTGACGGATATGGAGATGATATCGAGGCAGAAGCAAACTCTTACTTTCATCAAATGTTTTCTGGTCAGTTGACCATTGATTCAATGGTTCAAATGCTTGCACGGTTCAAGGAATCTTCTGTGAAAAGGCATGTTGTTGCTTCAGTACCATTCGCAGATTTTGCATTCATTTTTTGAGATATTTTCTTAGCTTTGATAGTACATTCTTGTCTGTAGGTCTTTTAATAGGTTATCTAATTGTTTCAATTGCCATGCATTGAGTTGATTTTTGTTTTTGGTCAAGTGAGGAAGGATCTTGTATCTTTTTGTTCCACATTCTATATCTGCTGTTACTTTTGTCATCATTTGAAAACTTAACTCTTACAAGAAATTTCGTGTCTAAGAGATGATGATATGATGGGATGTTTAATATTGACAGGGAACAGTCGATATTTGAGTGCATGATTGCAAATCTGTTTGAAGAATACCGATTTTTCCCCAAGTATCCTGAAAGACAGCTCAAAATCGCTGCAGTTCTCTTTGGTGAGTTATTATAAAATATAATTCTAATATACCAATCGGTGTCCTAGTCAATAATTGCTGTAGATCTTTATTACATATGTATAAGATTTGGTAACTGGTTAAGTCATGGCAGTTGTAGTGTTCAAATTCTACCATCACTTTTTTCTTTCTTAGGGGTATACTTTGTGAAGTCCTTATCTAAGTACTCCATCAAAGATCAATCTGTTAAGAGCATGTGTAGCATATGGAATACCAAGAATCCAATTGATTGGCACATTCTGATTCAAAGGTTCTGTGTTTAACTTGATGGTCGTGTTTGCTATTGAGGTAGAACTTGAGTTGTCTAGTCTATACAGTATTAGTGGTTTTATTTTCTTCAACTTACTACTTAGTTTTCTGACAGACATATGCATATTTTTTGTTATTTTATGGCTCTGGATAATTTTCAGACTCTTTTATCAAGCACCAGCAATATATACCCACTTTCTCTTTGAACTTATGTTGTGCCTTTGCACATATTTCAGGCTCTGTTATCAAGCAGCAGCTTGTAACTCACCTCACCCTTGGAATTGCCTTGCGTGGTGTTCTAGATGCATTGCGTAAACCTGCAGATTCAAAAGTTAGTGTTATTTCTTAGCAATAGTCTTTTCTTCTTTCTCTTCATTGGTTGTTACCCACAAAGGTGTAAAGGAATTCTCTAATTGGTGGTGTTAACGAATGGCTGATGGCCCATTTGCATGTACAGATGTTTTTGTTTGGAACCAAGGCTTTGGAGCAGTTTGTGGATCGCCTGATTGAGTGGCCGCAGTATTGCAACCATATTTTACAGATATCTCACCTGCGTGCCACTCATTCAGAGCTTGTTGCTTTCATTGAACGAGCTCTTGCCAGGATTTCGTCAGGGCACTTGGAATCAGATGGGAGCAACAACCCCTCTGTTCAACACCAAGTTTCCTCTCAGGTGACCTCAGGAAACGGGGAGGTAAAACCATGGTGTTTTTTTTTGTTTCATGTAATAAAATTTAAATTTATAAATAACAGTGTCACAAAATAAATATTATGATGTTTTGCTGCCTATGAATGATAAGCAATTTGGTTTGCATCTAAGAGTTTTCAGTAGAATATTATGACAATGACATGATCTTAAGATGGTATCATTGTACAGGAATTGAGTTTTGAACAAGTTGATTCTTTACTCTATGTAGCTGGCACTGGAGATCATTCTCTTTAGATCCATGCTATAAATCTCAAAACGTAAAGGACATGCTTTTGATTGCATGCTGCAAACTAAAAAAAAGGGAAAAAGTACAATCTCTTTGGCTGGAGAAGTAAAAAAATGATAAATAATCTGTACCATGCTGATAATATGATCACCATTATGCTTGGATTTTCCAGTTAAGAGAATTATCCTGGATTTTTGTTATATAGGTTTTTATTTGATCTATGCAATATGATTTTTTTTTTTATCTTTTTATTCTAAAATTGTCACCATTGCAGTTAAATAGCTCTACCATTGCTCAGCCTGGGTCACAGCTTTCTTCTCCGCTTAAGCTTCAGAGGCATGATAGTTCTCTTGATGACCGTAATAAACTCCCTGCGACATCATCTAATGATGTGAAACCACTTCTATCTTCTGTAGGGCAGCCTTCAGTTGCTTCCTTGAGTGATGCTTCTAGCATTCATAAAGTATGCCTGGTGACTTCTTGTTTGTGATGCATGTGGAATTTGTTCTCTAGAACTAATATTATTACCAAAATTGCAGCTGCAGAATGCAGTCAGTGGTTCGTCTATGCTGTCTGCTTCCCCTGGTTTTGTTCGTCCTTCTCGAGGAGTTACTTCTACTAGTAATAATTTTCCATAGCTTAATGGCTTTATTTTGTTCTATTTAGTTTGCATTGGGATGTTTCATTTGGAGTCTCCCATAAAACGTTTACATCTGGACTTGCTTACACACCAATCTTTTTTTTTTTTTTAAATTTCAATACAGGATTTGGCTCTGCTTTAAACATTGAAACACTAGTGGCCGCTGCTGAGAGAAGAGAGACTCCCATTGAGGTATTTAATGAACCTTGATCTTTCTTCCATTCAAATTGTTAATGGAAGTGTTTAATCAGCATGTATATCATAGTTTTTGTTTTATGCTTCTGCAATGAACAGCTTGGATAGAATAAAAGTTTATATTGATTGATGATGGTAGCTATCTAACCGTAGGTAACTTTGGTCTTGGGCTGTACTGATTTGAGAGAAAAGGATTTACAATAGACTACGATGAAGATGCTAAAAACATTCAAGTTAACTGTTTAGGTTCAATTTGGCATGGTTATATGAATTGTGAGGTTTTGGACCATTGGTATGCTTCTACCTGCTCAGGCTTACAAGTTTGAAGGTGAAAGAGAGCATGAGCAAATTGGTGGAAAGTAGGAGAGTCACTTCTCTCCTCTACCTTATTTGGGACTGGAGAGGGTAGAGCAGTGAGTTTATGATATGTTATGTTATCATTTTACCCTGGTTTAAAGTCATCACTAAAATCGTTTTTGAGGGATAAAAAAGGGATCACAAGCTAAAATCTTTAAAGTGGAATATTTGACTCTCCAATACTTTTGAGCGGAGGGCATTTACAGTGGGATAATATGAGGGATTTGGAGGGGTTCAGTTCACCTTCATACCCTCTTCCCTCCATTAAAAAACTCCAGGATAGTGTAAATCCCCTAGTCTGTTCTAGTTTCGGGTTCCCTTTTATCAAAACATTAATCAACCCAATTATGATTGTGGGGATGTTTTTGCTTTTTGGAAAATGTCCATTTTGCTTTGGTGGTTGTACTTGTAATTGTCAATCAGAATTTGAATCTCTTTGTTTTTGCTGTTGTATGGTTTAGTGCTGCAAACTTAATCCTTCTCTTAATCTGGATTCTATTTACAGGCTCCAGCATCAGAGATTCAAGACAAGATATCATTCATAATTAATAATATTTCTGCTGCCAATATTGAAGCTAAAGGGAAAGAGTTCAATGAAATTTTGAAAGAGCAGTACTATCCCTGGTTTGCAGAATATATGGTTATGAAAAGGTCAAACTTTGATACTCTTCACTTACATATGTCCACTCATGCGTCTTTCTGCATGGTGTGCCTGTTTCTTTGTACAATTGAATTAACTTAATCATGTTCTGCTAATTTATTGCAGAGCAAGCATTGAACCAAACTTTCATGATTTGTATTTGAAGTTTCTTGACAAAGTTAATTCAAAGGCTTTGAATAAGGAGATTGTCCAAGCTACATATGAGAACTGCAAGGTTTCTGTCTTTTAAGTAATTTAGCATGCATTGAGATATATTTGACCAAATAGCAGAAAAAATATTTATTATTCCATTTATGTTGTTAGGTTTTGTTGGGATCAGAGCTTATAAAATCAAGCTCTGAGGAGCGGTCATTGCTAAAAAATTTGGGTAGTTGGCTTGGGAAGTTAACTATTGGCCGGAATCAAGTTTTGAGGGCCCGTGAAATAGATCCCAAATCTCTGATTATAGAGGTACTTGTTTCTTAAGTTTATTTTAGTTGGTTTTATGCCATAAGGTTCAGTCATTCATATGTTCATCGAGGACTATCCAGTATATTTTCATGGTCTGACTTTTTTGAATTTATCCTTTTTGTTTTTGTTCTTATTTTGTGCTCTTTCCAGGCATATGAGAAGGGTTTGATGATTGCAGTTATTCCATTTACTTCAAAGGTATGATTATTTTTATGATTAACTTAGTTTCTTGTTCTGAACTTAAGTTGTGAATTTCCAAAAATCTGTTACCTTTTGCAGATTCTTGAGCCATGTCAAAGCAGTCTGGCATATCAACCCCCTAATCCCTGGACCATGGGCATTCTGGCGTTACTGGCTGAGATTTATTCAATGCCAAACTTGAAAATGAACCTCAAGTTTGACATAGAGGTATTGACATTTGTTTTAAGCACGCATATGAAGACAAGGTCTTTTTTCCCTCATTATTGTAGCTTAACTCACAGAAGCTTGGTAATCTATTAATTTATCTGCCTACTGTGTTTTATTGGTGATTTAGGTACTATTCAAGAACCTTGGTGTGGATATGAAGGACATAACACCTACTTCTCTTCTCAAGGATCGCAAAAGAGAAATTGAGGGGAATCCTGATTTTTCCAATAAAGATGTTGGAGCTTGCCAGCCCCAGATGGTTGCCGAAGTTAAATCAGGAATAATTTCTCCACTTAATCATGTTGAACTACCTCTTGAGGTTGCTAGTCCACCTAATTCTGGTGGCCACACACATTTATTATCTCAGGTTTGTTTCTTCAGTACTTTATCACCGCTCTCAGCAGTTATTACATGTGTGTTAATGTGTTTTTTCTTTGAGTTGTTTTAGTATGCTGGTCCCTTGCGTCTTTCTTCTGGTGCATTGATGGAGGATGAGAAACTAGCAGCTTTAGGCTTGTCTGATCAGCTTCCTTCTGCACAAGGGCTATTTCAAGCCACTCCATCACAGTCACCTTTTTCTGTTAATCAGGTTGTCTTTTTTTTTTTTTTTTAACTCATCCTTCAATGATCTAAGAATTATTAACTTTTTGTTTATTTCAATTGTTGCTTCTTGTCTTCTTTGTAGCTTTCTGCGGCAATACCTAACATTGGAACTCATGTTATTATCAATCAGAAGCTCAGTGCTTTGGGCTTGCACTTGCATTTTCAGAGGTTTGATGCCATTTCCATATTAATTCTTTCCTGCTTGTTGTATACATTGCTTGGTCTTGGCGATGAACTCCAAAGAACATGTGTTGCAGGGTGGTTCCAATTGCAATGGACAGAGCCATCAAGGAGATTGTGGCTGGTATTGTTCAGCGCAGTGTTTCTATTGCAACTCAGACAACAAAGGAGCTTGTTTTAAAGGTCTGTAAAGTCAACTCAATAAAGCATTAGATCCAAGTACTTGGTTGATAGCAATACTTTTGCAAATTGATCTTTCCTTCTTTATTATTGTTGTGTTTCTTGAATTAATGCCCATGTTTGATGCTTTTTTTTTGGCACTTCAACTTGATTCAATTCATTTTGTTAGGGCAATAAGATGACTTTCCGATTGTTTTGTCTCCATAATAGCTCCACTGTTTTTGGCTCGTTTTCAAAAATTGTCTGTTACTACTTTTATGTTTTCTAGTGTTGCTTTTCATCACTTCATCTATTTATAGTTTCTGTTTCTTCACACAATCATTGGATAGCTTTTTGTCAAGCTTCTGTTTATTTGGTTTAGATTTGTCTCCTACCAGTGTACATGTGAAAATGCTCGGGAATCATCTTGGAACAATTACGATGTTTTGAACAAGCCATTCAATCACTATTCTTAGCTTAATATCATTTTAATCAAACACAATGTAGGATTATGCTATGGAATCAGATGAGACACGGATCTATAACGCAGCACACTTGATGGTTGCAAGTTTGGCCGGAAGTCTAGCTCACGTAACATGCAAGGTTTTGTCACAAAACAAGCATTTCATTATATCTTTTTCCCTTTTTCTGAGTTTTTTATTTGTAGTGCTTTTTTGGGGTCATTTTTTATATTCCATAGATGGTTTTAATCTTTCTTTATGGTGTTCTAGGAACCCTTACGTGGCTCTATATCAAGTCAACTAAGGAGTTCACTTCAGGGTTTGAATGTTGCGAGTGATCTTCTGGAACAAGCTGTTCAGCTTGTTACTAATGATAACCTTGATCTTGGCTGTGCGGTCATTGAACAGGCTGCTACTGATAAGGTCAGCTTGTTGCCATCGATCTATCTGTTTTGTGCTCATGTTCATTGAACAGATAGGCTCAATCTGTTGTTGGTGGAATTGGTTTTAAGTTGATTTTGTTTTATTTTTATAAATCTTGTGGATTACATTCATAAGTGGGAGCTTTAGTGACTCTGAATGCTCCAATGAAAAGAATGCTTCTCATGCAAAACTTAAAGTTGCTATGGTCTTTCAATGCTGTACTATTAGATTCAGATTTGGTTTTCTAGGCTTCCTTCTCTATTGTAATGTTTGGTTCATATGGGAGTTTTGCCTGCATGGATGGAGGTTTTCTTCTGCATGGTGGCTGGTTTTTTGGAAAAGATATATAGTGAATGAATTTCACTTATTGTTTATTCTTCCTGGTTCTAACTTTTATCTTTCTTTTTCCCTTTGACTTTAATATATAGGCAATACAAACCATTGATGGAGAAATAGCTAATCAACTTGCCTTAAGAAGAAAGCATAGGGATCCCTCATTTTTTGATCCAAGCATGTATGGACAAGGTTCTATGGGTGTTGTGCCTGAGGCTCTTCGACCTAAACCAGGTCACTTGTCTCTGTCTCAGCAGCGAGTTTATGAGGTATTCATATGATTAACCATTTTCATGAGGATTGCCTTAGTTTTGAGAACAAAGGCACTGAGAGTTGCTCCTCCCCTCTATCTTTTAGGACTTTGTTCGGCTTCCTTGGCAAAATCAGTCTGGTCAGAGCTCACATTCTATGTCTGCTGGTCCTTCAAGCTTATCTGGTGATGGTGGTCTCACTGGCACATTTGGTTCAACATCAGGGCAAGTTACCCCTGGTTACGCATCCAGCCAAGGAAACTTGGGACAATTGGATGTTGCTTCTGAGGCAATTGAATCTACCTCAGCTGCCCTTTTGAGGTGTTACATTTTAAATGCTGCTTTGGGTTCTATGATTTTTTTTCTGGTTTTGTTGTTGCTGATCTATTTGAACTCTTTTTGTTTCAGTGCTTCCTCAATTCATATTGGCTCAGCAGCTGGTCTTACCCAGCAGACTACTGAAAACGATCCTCTCAATGCTTCTTTCTCTTCTACAATTTCAGCCCCTGAATTACATTCAGTGGATACTACTGATGCTGTAAAAGTAAGAAATTTTATATGGGTGAGTTTTTGTACTGGTAGAGAGACTCATGCTTTTTACTAATACATGCTCCCAACTTGTTGCTAGGAATTGGGACCTACAGCACAACCATTACCTTCACCTGCTGCCACTGACCGTTTAGGAAGTACCATCTCTGAAACTTCACTGAGCACAAGGGATGCATTGGATAAATATCAGATTGTTGCTCAGAAGGTTGAATATGACTCCTTTTGTTTCTGCTTTCTTTCTTGCTCTACTTATTCCTTTATCTTTTGGGGTGGGAGAGAATTTGGCAGTTGCATGGATGACTCTGTTGTCTGACCAGAACAAGCGGGTCATAATGTCATGGTGGACAAGACGCCTTTTCATAATCTTCTCCTTCATTTGTATTCCTTTTTCACTGCTCGATTTTTTTTTTTTAATTGGGGTGGGGGATTCGAACCCTGCTTTCTAAGCAGGGGGATCATGCACCAATCAATGAACCAAATGCTCGGGTGCCAGTGCTTGATTGTTGTGGGAGATGCATATTTTTATCTACAATGATCTTAATGGTTGTATCTTTGCAATTCTTGGATCTCCTGTCAAGGAACACTGACGCACAACACGAAACATAGTTTCCCACACAAGTATAGGAAGGAGATCCCTCAGCTATAGAGCTCCCATTCCTTTTAATTTTGTGTTCTTATCTATTTGAGCTTGAAATGTTTTCAGTATGTTTCTGACTCTGTCAAATGTTTTCAGTTGGAAACTTCGGTGACAAGCGATTCTAGAGAAGTTGACATTCAGGTATGCTTTAATCTTCTTCTGCTTATGTGCACTGCTGCTATATATATATTGAAATATCAGTGCCATATATGGCCTATTTTTTAACTTGTTCCCTCCATGTATCTGTCTCTTCTGCTTTCATGTTCTTCCTTGCCACCTACATTTGTTGGTCAAAACAAGTTGTTATTTCCTGAAATGAATTCTCATTTTTGTTTGGTTATATTGTTTGAAAAACTGTTATTTAATTCTTGACATTTTTGTAGGGAGTGATCTCTGAGGTACCTGAAATCATACTCAGATGTGTAAGTCGGGACGAGGCTGCATTGGCTGTGGCTCAAAAGGTGTTCTAATGATTGTGGGGCAAAAGTTTTTTATGCTTGTTGCATTTTTTTTTTGAAATGATTCTCATCCTTGACTGCTTCCAATGTTGATACAGGTTTTCAAGGGCTTATATGAGAATGCATCAAACAGTCTTAATGTTAGTGCCCATCTTGCTATTCTGGCTGCTGTCCGTGATGTCTGCAAGCTTGCTGTTAAGGAGCTTACTAGTTGGGTATGTTCTATTCCACATTCTTGTCTTTTGAAGATGTTTAGACCTTGGAGGCTTTTTTTCCTTGGTGTCTAACAGCAGCCAAGTTGCATTTTTACCTGCTAATGTTAGTTGTGATATCCGTTAGCTCCACTGCTTTGGATTTTAAACTTGTCACTGGTTTTACTTGTAAAGCGAAAAAAACCACTGCTATAAAAGTTGTTAGTCTCTTTCTGGTTCCATGAAAAAAACTCTTCATCTAACAGCAATTGTTAGGACATAATAGGTAATGTGATGTTTTCTGACTGAGTGAGTTTGCTAGATAAGCTATTCTGCATTTTTGGGCTTTTTGCTTCACCTCTTTTTGGTTTGTTCTTCTCTTTCTGCATATGTCTAGAATTGTCTTCTCCATCTGTGTTGATTGTCCATGCATCTCTTACAGGTGATATATTCAGACGAGGAGCGAAAGTTCAACAAAGATATCACAGTTGGCCTTATTCGAAGTGAATTGCTGAACCTTGCGGAGTACAATGTTCATATGGCAAAACTTATTGATGGAGGAAGGAATAGTATGTATTAGGAATTTTCCTTTTACTTAACAAAATTCTAAATAATATAACTCAGCTAATCAAGTTAAATATGCAGAAGCTGCGATGGAATTTGCGATGTCCCTTCTTCAAACTTTGGTCACTGATGAATCCAGAGTCATCTCAGAGCTCCATAATCTTGTGGATGCGCTGGCTAAGGTTTGTCATCCTTCTCTTTGTTATCTAATTTTTTCCTTTCTTTTTCTTCTTTGCTCTCCCTCTCTCTCCCTCACTTCTTCTGTTCATTTTTTTCTAGATTCTCTCTTATTTTTTCTGAACTTGCAGGTTGTGCCAAAACCTGGATCTCCTGAATCATTGCAACAGTTGATCGAGATGATCAGAAATCCTTCTGCTAGTGCGGCTGCTTTATCTAGTGCCACTGCTGGAAAGGAGGATAAGGCTAGGCAATCTAGAGACAAAAAGGTCAATGGTTCATCCATGGTATTGCATTGTTCTTAAGTCTACTAATATTTCTTCTGACCTGAAATTGTTCTCTTGAAGCAGGTACCTGGGCACACATCGGCTAATAGGGATGATAATAGTAATGTGGAGAATCTAGAACCAGATCCTGCTGGCTTCAAGGAGCAGGTGACCTGAAATTGCTTCTCTCTGCCTTTTTCATTTTAATTTGTTTCGAGATCTAAGAAGGAATTCTGAGAATGCTTTGTGCATATTATAGATTTCACTAATAATCTAATGGAGTTAAAAGTATCGAATTGATGAGAGTGGAAATTTTTGGAGGATGTTAAGTATATTGAAGAAAATGATAAGCCTAGTGGTGTCATGTTCATGAACAAAAAAGCCTATTAAAAGCTCATGTAATTGGGTTCTCTGCACAGAGTAATAGTCTGTTGTATCTTTTGTCAAAGTATTCCCCAATGAGACGGCAACCATCTCAAAATTAAAGCAAGCAATCTTTGGCCTGTCTCCTGCCACAATGAGTGGTGTAGGCATATTATTATTGCCCTAATATGGTCTGAGAGTGTATCCAAATTACAGTAGTCACCACCTTTGATTCTATGGAGGTTGAGATTTTTTAATAGGATGGGGCTCATTTAAGTTTTTAAACAACTCCTTGCTTCCTGTTGCATATGTGCCTATTTTTTTTTTATATTTTGCTTCATAATGCAAGTACTTCCTGCAGGCATGCAGCATTCATATTGTTGTTACTCTAATCATTTATCTTCTCTATGTCTGTTGTCTCTCTCTTTCCATCACTTCTTTTTCTTGTGTCCTTTGTCTACCCTATCCAGCCCTCCCTTTTTTCTCCTGCATGTGTAGGGAAAGTGGGACTATTATGAAATTCTTAGTCATTAATTTCTCTCGAAAACCTTGTAGGTTTCCATGCTGTTTGCAGAATGGTACCAGATATGTGAGATTCCTGGTGCAAATGATGGACCTTGTAATCATTACATTGTGCAATTGCATCAAAATGGACTGCTCAAAGGGGATGATATGACAGAACGCTTTTTTCGCATTATCACAGTGAATCTCTTCCCCTGTGCACCACCCCCTTCCCTGTTCCCTTCTTGTTACATATATTGACCAGAGAACTGAGGAGGCCAAACTCATTTTTTGTTTTTCCTTCATGTTAGGAACTTTCTGTCTCACATTGCCTATCTTCTGAGGTTATGAGTTCTGGCACATTGCAATCACCTCAGCAGGCTCAGACTCTTTCTTTCCTTGCCATTGATATTTATGCAAAACTTGTGTTGTCAATCCTTAAGGTCTTGTTATATCTTTTGCACATTATATTGATATGATCTTCTCATTTTAAATCTAAACCTTGCTAACTTTTTCTTAATTATTTTTTGGCAATTTCTTTAGTATTGCCCAGTGGAACAGGGATCGAGTAAACTCTTTCTTATGTCCAAGGTGAATATTCTCTTCAATTTTGTATGTCTTGATTTTGTCTTCAATTTAATGATATTTATGGTGCTTAACAGATTTTGACCGTGACTCTGAGATTTATTCAAAAAGATGCAGAGGATAAGAAAGCATCTTTTAATCCAAGACCATATTTCAGATTATTTATCAACTGGCTGTCAGATCTTGGGTGCCTGGACCCTGTCACTGATGGTGCAAGTTTTCAGGTAGGTTCATTTGCATATACTTAGTTGTCATTATTGCCATTAAATATCTAATTCTCATTGTGTTTGTTGCAGATTTTGATAGCCTTTGCCAATGCATTTCATGCATTGCAGCCCCTTAAAGTTCCTGCCTTCAGGTAAGAATTGTGAGTTTGTTGAGTTATCAATGTGCTTTTATAATGTGCTGTCTCATCTTGAAAAGGCAGCATTTATGATGCAATTTGAGTCTGAGTCAAAAATTTTCCTTGCGAAGGGTTGGTTTAGTTTCTTATTATCTTGAATTAATTCTTGATTGGGCATCTGTAGTATGTTGGCTTACCTTATACTAGGGTTTCTAATAAATTGGCCTGTTTGGTTAAATTATATGGTAGCTGTGGTTTGCAGGTATAAAATAGCTTCTGTAACAAACTTAAATGAGTGCTTCTTGTACTGCTTTGTTTCTCGTGTATGATCCAGTGTAGTGAAACTATCTAATGTCCAAAAATTGCATCACCTGGATTTCTGTGGTTACTTGTTCCTAATCCCATAGGGCTTGCTTTCTATTAATTGTTTGGGTACTTGAATGAAGATTATCTTGAGGACATTGTGTCCAGTTGGAAGAAATTGGAAAAGCAGTAACTGGTTGTTCAGCATGATTATTTTGTCATGCTCCTTTACAATTCTGGAAGATGATACTTAAAAGTCCTATTATTTCTGCTTATGTTGATTGTCACTGTGCTGTTGTAGCTTTGCATGGCTAGAGCTGGTCAGTCACAGGAGTTTCATGCCAAAATTGCTCACTGGAAATGCTCAGAAGGGTTGGGCATATATACAACGCTTGCTGGTGGACTTGCTTCAGTTCCTTGAGCCATTTTTAAGGAATGCTGAGCTTGGAGTGCCGGTTTGCCTCTTTCTAAACACTAATTTCATTATTTGTTGCCTTTGTAAAAAAAAATTATGATATCCCACTTATTCTTTCTTGTGTTGTTTGTGTAGGTTCAGTGTCTGTATAAAGGCACACTTAGGGTGCTGCTAGTGCTGCTTCACGACTTTCCTGAATTCCTGTGTGATTATCATTTTACCTTCTGTGATGTGATTCCTCCAAGCTGCATACAGATGCGGAATATTATCCTTAGTGCATTTCCACGTAATATGAGGCTGCCAGATCCATCTACACCAAACTTAAAGGTGTCAATTGATCAAGCTTGATCTTTCTTCGGATTGTTTAATTATGAATTTAATTCTATAATCACTTGGTGCGCAGATTGACTTGCTTCCAGAAATCAGAGAACCCCCCCGCATCCTCTCTGAGGTGGATGCTGCTCTTAAAGCAAAACAGATGAAGGCCGATGTAGATGAGTATCTCAAGGTACCTCAATCTCATGGTGTTGGACTGTATGAATTGGCTTTTTTCTTGCCCATTCCTAAATTTCATGATGGTTGTCTTTATTATTTACTCCAACCTACTTTTCTTATCTAACATTCCTCAAATATTAGAATTGCTGTTCTCTCTATTACTTTTCATCCAAATGTTTTTATTCTTGTAAATGATCCATTTATTATACCTTCCTAAATTGTTTGCTCAAAATCGTCTGAAATATTTGCTGCAGACAAGGCCACAAGGAGGATCTTCATTTCTTACTGAACTGAAACAAAGACTGCTCCTTTCACCAAGCGAGGCAGCATCTGCTGGTACCCATTATAATGTACCATTAATCAACTCTCTGGTGCTTTATGTTGGAATGCAGGTATTCTAGAGTTTATTCTACTTCTCTGTATGTTATCTATAATGTTTCTTCAGTGTGATGGGCACTTTTTTTATTTGCTACTTTAGGCATGTATCATTTGGTTTCCGATCTCATCCTTTTTTAACTAGAGTAAGGGTTTTTTTATGGAAGCCTTGTATGGATATGGAAAAAACCTTTAGAATGAATGGCTTCTACTGAAAATTTATCATCTGCATTTCATGAATTAACTTCACTGTTTAATTAATTCTTGTGACAAATTGCTTTTAGGCCATTCAGCAACTGCAGTCAAGAGGATCTCATGCACAGTCAACAGGAAACACTGTTCCATTGTCTGTGTTCTTGGTTAGTGCTGCCTTGGATATTTTCCAGAGTCTAATAGGGGAACTTGATACTGAGGGGCGATACCTTTTTCTTAATGCAATTGCTAACCAATTGCGATATCCAAACAACCATACACATTACTTCTCCTTCATCTTACTATACTTATTTGCCGAATCAAATCAGGTGAGAATTTCTGTTGGATGGTATTACATTGGTTATCTGTTGCATTTCTGCTGCTCATTTCAGATTTATGAGAATATACTTTGCTTTCATCAGGAAATTATTCAAGAGCAAATTACAAGAGTTCTGTTGGAACGGCTAATTGTTAACAAACCTCATCCATGGGGTCTGCTCATTACCTTCATTGAGCTCATAAAGGTAAAAATTATTTTCAATCTGATCCTATTTTTGAGTTTTCTGAAACAGAATGTCCCCTTGAGGTTGCTCATGTTTATGTTTCAGAATCCAAGATACAACTTCTGGAATCGATCATTTATTAGGTGTGCACCTGAGATTGAAAAACTCTTTGAATCTGTCGCAAGATCATGTGGGGGCCTGAAACCTGTGGACGAGAGCATGGTTTCTGGTTGGGTATCTGACAGCGCGCACTGACTTGTCTTAATGTCATACGATGGGAACTCTTTTTAAATTTAAAAATCCCCATTCTTGTTATCTGTATATCATGTTTCATTGTTGTTTATCCTTGTATCCTGTAACAAAACCAGTTTAAACTTACTAGAGATTACTGCGGTCCTGTTTTATTTTCTTGTAAATATAAGAGGGCTGAAAGTTCTTTGTATACATCGGGAGAATTTGATTATTCATGTATAGAAATTTGAATTAACACCTTTTTGGCTCAAAAACCAAATCAAGTGTTGCTGGCTCGGCTTGTCCGTCATCATCTATCAGATACCCCAAGGACTAAACATCTTTAGTTTTTGCCCATGTACCTTCTGAGTGCAAAAGGGATTTTAGAGGGGGGTAGAGCCCAAAGAAATTACTCTGGACTGACGAAATTAAACGTAATTTGCAATGTCGTAATCTTGAAAAATAATGAACAACAGAGCAATTATATTTAGAAAATGAAAATTAAAATGTACTTTCATTATAAAGAAAAGAGTGAGAAATTGAATCTATCAAAACAAAACCGAAAATAGCAGTTTGAAACTTAGTTTTTCAAGCCTCCCTACGAACAAAATACAACTTGCCCATCACATGAAGAATAGCTACAAAAGCAATGAAACCAATGCTCATGACAAGCACAACATTTGGAGAGATTTTGAGCCCTGGTGCATCATCTGTGTAAAATTGAAGCATAGTCCCGGCAGCCCCTCCTGAAGCCGCACCGCTTGTGGTTCTCCTCCTCCTCATGCTTGCAGCTGCTGCTGCACTGCCTCTTGGTGGAGCTGTTCCTGTTGCCATTTCTGTAACAACCACCAAAGCTCGCAACTTCAATTCCAATACAAAAAACAGCAGCAGCTTTGCCAAATCACGAATTGACATGAAAAGTATTTTTCTTAAGGACATTAATGAAAAATGGCTGCCATGCAAAATGTGCTGTAGTACACAATTTCTGAAGAAAATTACCAATAATTGCAAGGAACAAATAAGAGTTTTAAACAAAATTAAGCCAGCAGGCATGCATGTAGACAAGTTTAAAGGGGGCGCTACAATACCCAAAATTCACAAAGCATCATTATAAAAAAAAATTTCAACAACAATCATTATGCTATCTTTTAAACCAATCTTTACGATCCTATCGAAGATATGATAATGTAATTGATTAGTACTAATAAATAATCTTTATACTCGAAGCCAATTGAATTATGCTAATTGAATCACCCAAAAAGAAAATCATAGAATTCCTCCCATGGAAATTTAAGATTCAATCAAATTACAATCTAATTCGATTTGAAAGGTTCACGCATGCACCGAATCCTAATCAGCGATCATATACAAAGAATTTCGAAAACCCTAAACTTGAAAGGTTTAAGAAACAACAGATCAAATGATGTAAAAAACATCAAATCTTAGAAACAAGATCTAAACTCAAATAACCCAGCGGATCGATCTATTCTATTCGGATGCCAAATGGAGATACATCCCAAATCAAGCCATCGTTTATAGCATCGCAAGAATTAATATCTAATGGAAGACAACAGAGAGAGAGGGAAAGATAAGAAGAACTCGCCTGAGTCGACTCAAATTCCAGATCGTGAGTTCGCAAGCTTTTTGAAGATGCCTGATTAATATCTTTGACTTAGAACGCAAAAGATGGGCTTCCAGTTCAAATATATACGCAAACGGAACTCCTGGGCGCTTCCACGCAGCAATGACCAATCCATTTTAGCCACGTCATCCTTTACAGTCCGAACAAAGTGGGGATCAAACTTGCCTGCATCCATCGTTGCCGACGCGAACACTGTGTGGGCTAACTAGGCCCAATTTCTGTGGGCTGTCTTGGCGCAATTTGAGATATCTTTTGCCCTTTTAATGGACCAAAGAATAAATAAATAAAATTTAAAAATCAACAGAAATATATATGGATATCATATCACACTTATTTATATCTTTTTCAGAAAAAGATATTTTCCATTTTTTGACTTCAATTTCTATTTATCGTTAATCGATTCGAGTGAAAAAAATATATCTTTACATGAGTTTATATTTAATATATTGTCAATGTATAAATTCTATATATTATCACAAGACTGAATTTTATCATATCGTTAATAAATAAATTTTAAAAACTGTTTAGAAGTAAATATCCATAAATTTTTTTTTTAAAAGCAAAAGAAAAAAAAATCCATAATTTTAAAAATATTTATTTCAAAACACTTTTGAACATATGCTTTTACACATTTATGAACCGGCATTTTAGGATTGAATGACAATTATGTAAGTATTATAAACCGACATTGTATCAAATATTTCCTTGCAAACAAGCAAATTTAACCTGGAGAAATGCTACAATTAATGAGTATGGAAAAATGGGGGAGTGTAAAACTATATGATCCTTTCTGTTTTACATCAAGTAGCAAAGTCAGGTGACTACGCTTGTTAATGAAACGAGAAAAAAATCTAAGCTCACTGAAAAAATTAGATGGTACCAGACTTCCCAGCACCAATAATACATTAACAAGGCTATTCTTGCTTGATGTTGACATTTGGCATACAGGTTATAACCCCATATACAACAACCGGGTAGAGACAGGAATCAAAATAATTCATATGACAACTCTGCTAGGCTAGGCTGGCTTGATGCTTGTTACGAAACCATCCTCTTCTATCAGGCTGTCACTGTAAATGAACATCATCTGAAGTATAGAAAGCTTTGGTGATCATGGAGTCTAACAGGGTGGTGTGTATGTGTTTCTTTCACATCTTGTTGCAGATGCATAGCATCATCAGGAAGAACAATCAATCCTTTGACCTCTTGAAGAATCTACCACCTTTCTTTCCCATTCCAGTACCTGCAAGATTTGAGGATAGCAGAGATCTGGAATCTGGTCTCCATTTCAACTCTTTAAGCGTAGAAAACAAAGTAGCCAGTTCAGGTGTGACTTCCGTATCCTTAATATTGTTACATGACATTACTCTCAATCGCTGAAGCTCTTTACAAGAAAGCACTACCGACTCCAAACCTTTTAGTGTCAGTAATGAGCACCCTTCCAGGGAAAGAAGCGTCACTCTCCTACAAAGTGGGGAAAAGAGAAAAAGAAATAGGTAACCATAATTCGAATAATGGAGAGGGAAAAAATTACTGTCACGAAATGACTATCCAGGGAAAAAGTGATGAAAAAAACTAGACAGCTAAGGATGAATCATTATCATCAACTAAAATTCCTTATTAACTACTGTTTGAATATGAAAATTACAAAGGAAACAGGCAGAAGCAAAAGTATCATACTAAAGGAATGCCATAAGCATATCAATGAGATATTTAAACCTATCAAGCATCAAGAGGAAGGGAATGTCCTCTTAATTATTTGGAATACGTCTGAACTTTCTAGAAATTCATTGCTTTCATTCGCGCAGATAATTTCAAGAGAAATCAACTGTCAAAGGCCTCAACTAAGTCTTAAAATTTCCTCTGGTCATATTGCAGATTAAAGGGCCCATTGCTCGAAAACAGAAGCCTTTTGAAACCTGATCACTAATTTTACCCATCAACTTGGTTAAACAATTCAACCATTCTCTAATGAGATCATCAATTCACCAATACTCTGCTTCCTAATTAGCAATGCCAATAAAAAGTACTTTCTAGGGATAAAAGGTTGCAAATAATCTAACACTGAAATTGAATTATCAAAGCTTTTGCACCTAGAATTAGCTAGTTTTACTCCACCGTCCTATTGATACATACATCATCTCAAATCAGAAGCAGAAAACATACAAAACTATAATACGCCAAGTAAAAGAAACAGAAAACGGTAATCGAAATGAAAAAAGTCTCATACCTACAAATACTTGCAATGCTAAATACATCATCCTCCAAACCCCAACAATTCTGTAAAACAATGTCCCTCACATTCTCGCAAACCAAACACAAAGCTTTAAAACTTTGCTTATCCCGAATCTGACACCGCTGCAAATGCAACTCTTCAAGAGTCAAACAAGATCCCAAATGCTCATCCGCCCCTGGACTACTGTCTATACTTTTACAAGACTTAAGCCTCAAAGTCTTCAAATTCCCACAAAAGGAAAGCCCAGCTAACCACCCACCATCCATTCTATGATCACGAAGACTTAATTCTTCAAGCATTTGACAACATTGCCCTATCGCTTTAATCCCATCGTAGCTCCCTTCACATCCACAAAGCTCAAGCTTAACTAATCTTCTACACCCTTGAGCTAATAATGTTAACCCAATGTCTGAAACTATCGAATTATAAAATCCATCAATAAAACCAATCAATTTCACTACCTGTAAGTTTTTAATCCCCGAAATACCCTTCAAAGCCATATCCCCACAACAATATAGTTCCAATTCTTGCAATGTGGAACACTCCTCCGCAATTCTTAACAGTCCTTCTTCGCTCGCCCCAATCGCCACTAACCTCTGTAAAGTCGGGTACTTTTCGGCTATCATTTTCAGCCCTTGGTCAACAGAATTTGACGGTAACAACGCTCTTTCTTGGAGAAACCCGTTGGGTGTAAAATCAGTATCGACATGAACAGTCATCGTTTTGTGGGTCATTAAAATCCCAGAGCTCCTCGGCGTCCGAATGCCCGAACGGACGAGGTCTAAATCGGTGAGATAGGGAAACCGGTTAAAAACCCGGCCCGAAATGATAAATGACCAATCTGTAACTTTAAGGGATTGCACCAGGCGGCCGCTAAGGTACAACCAACGTTTGCAGACCAAGGAATTGGAGACATGCTGAGAGATGGGAAGCTTCGAGAAGATTCTGAGGAGGAGTTCGTCGGAGAGGAGGGAGGTGTGATCTGGTGCTGTGGGGTCTAAGGAAAGTGATTGAAATGATGTTAAATCAGGCTCGGATGGCGGGGATGGTGATGGGGTGTTGCCGGGAGGATGTTGGAACTGCTGCTGCATCTTGTAAAAAACATGCTTCAGAGCTTGATCTTTGAACCCAATGTCTGATAAGCTTTGAGCCGTTGACCTCCCCTTGGGATTTAGTGATGGCGGTGGCTTTAAGTCTAAGTTTTCATGGTAATGGTCAGAATTAGGGCTAAGGTTAGCGCTAGGGTTTGTCTTTGGGGAATTTGGTGATTCTGGTGAACGTGACATTTTGTAAGGGTTTGGGGTTTTTTTAAACCAAAAAAGAGTTTGAAAATTTCTGGAAAATCCAATCCAAAAAGCATAAACTAATTAATTGCATTAGCTAATTAGTTTATCTCTCTGTTTCTATCTTTTGTCTAATTGTAGTAAGGATTCAGCTTCTCCTCTCTGTAGTTTCCCACTTTCCATCACTGGATTGACTCCCAACAATAACATAACCATTTGTCTCTTCCTATTAACCCCTTCCCGATGATAATCCCTTCAAGAAGGGTCAAAAAACGTTTAGCCAAAAGCGACCAACCCCCATGAACTAAAGGAAAATCCTTTGAAAGGGTGCCACGTTTGCAAAGTGTTGAAGTGTTTCGAATGACGTGGCATAATAAAATACAATGATTGGAGTTGGCGGGCATGAGGTTTGGTGCAGTTGATCGGTACACTTATGACCTGAAACTGGTTGATCCTTCCTGTCGGTTCGCCCTTGTGTTTTGCCATTACAACTTTGTTCAGTTTTGTCTCTTGTAGTAGTCTGTGATTTGAGCGGCTGACTTTGTTAAGTGGATAAGATCTTGCTTCCCCCTTTTCCCCCATTGCCAGCCATGTCCCAAAATTTTTTTTTTAATTATTCTGAAAAATAAAAAGGAATCATCTTGGAGAAAAAAAAAAGGATGGGCCTTTTTCAGGTAAAGCAAAATAATTATAGCTTTGACTGCAGGGAATAAACGTACAAAAAAAAAGGAAAAAGAGGCTAATTGAAAATAATGTTGTTTTGAGTGATGAGGTATTCAGGGTCATTTCCCTTTTGAGTTAATCACATTAGTAATCATTGAAGTATGATTAGATGAAGGGGCTAGTACTTGGGTTTAGCTTCAAAACTTTTTTACTTTATTTTCGGCTTACTTAATGAAGTTTTGTAGGTCCAAAACAGTAGAACAAACTGCATTTATGTGAAACTTGCTTTGTCCTGTAATTGATAGTTCGGATTTCCTTTTCTTAAATTTATAGCAGTCAGGTGGCCATGACTCCTGGGAAGTTCATTGAAACCGAAGCAAGGGAAATCAACATGAATGAATTCTGCTTTTAAGTAACGTAATGGTAATAATAAATGAGGGGAATAGAGGGCTGGGGGCAAAGCCCATCAATAGACCCTGTTGAAATACAGAACCAGATGCGAGCCCATACAAATTTGCAGGATGGTTTTGGGGAAAAAAAGTTCGTGGCCCAGCTGCCAGTTCCAAATCCATTTGCAAACTTGTTTCAGCAATTTTCATTTTCCAACTGTGGTAATGCTGGCATGAAGCAACTGTACCAAGGTCGGGGATCATAAGATGATCACTTCATCTAGCTTTCTTTAGGTGAAGTAATTGATAGCCTTTTGCCAATGGTGCAGTATGGGTGGGGGGGGGGGGGGGTGGGGGATTGGGTGGTGTTTAAGCAAGTATAGTTGATTAGTAGCCAAAAGAAAAATGGGGTTTGAAGTTTTAAGCCCTCTTTATTATGAATTGAGAAGCTGACAGGATATGAAAAATGTTGGAAGGGTTTGCATGAAAATCAATACAGGGGTTTGGCCTCCCATGATTAATGTTCGGACCGTGGAATATCCATGCAAAATCAAGGCGCTTGGACAGGTAACCATCATGGAATTTGGAAATAATGAACCACGCATCCGGCGTCTCTGGACCATTGTTGTTTCCCATTGCATTTAGCTATAAAATTGAGAAGAATTTATCAGATTGAATCCTGTTCACTTAAGCAGTGATTTTGCACCAAAAAGGAAAACCATGAATGACCGGGTCACACTAACATGGCTGCTTAAAACCACCGCAAAAACCGTGAAAAAACACATAGCTACATCCTCTTCTTTCTTTGAACCTATATTACTATTGGCATATAAAGGGTAGTTTTGTTTTAAAAAGAAAAAGAAAAAGATCTAGACACATCAGACAGGAGATATAGTTTTTCAACTTTACACTGACAGCCTTGGTCCTGCAACAACAACGTTTCAACCTTCCTTCTTCCCCTGTTTTTGGCTATATGTCCTGGAAGTACCCTTATCGTATACCGTAGTAAGATCCCGTGGCGCTTTTGCTCCTGGGAGTGAGAATCACTGTTCCAGGGTTGAGCTGGGGTTAATCCTCTGCACCAGATTTCAGCAGTCTGTCCACGCGCGGGCTTGGAACATATGATTCAATGGCCTCCATGAAGGGGGTCCCGCGTGGTTACTGACTGTTTTCAATGTGCTTGCCTTTATCCCGCACCACAATTCGGGTCGATATTTATTTTTGGGAGTCTCTCCTTTTGTTTCCCAGCTTTTCTTTTGGCCTCTTTTTTCTGCGGCTGTCTCCCAGTGGATACGGCTTGTTATAGTACCCCAGTGAGTAAACCCCATCATCATTATTTCGTACCCTTTTATTTTAATTTTTTGTTAGTTTTAAAGCACTTTCCTCGTTTTTTTACTACATATGGACCAGAACCCTTCTCTCTCTCTCTCCCTCTCCCTCTCCCTCTGTCTCCTCTCCTTGATTGACTGTGATTGTTATCTCCATAATAATAATAATAATAATAATAAAGGCTAGGGGAAGGCATTTTTTTTGCAGTACCACTGTATGACTCTATTCTCAAATCCCATTATCAGTTGAAGAACAATCTGAACAGAAAAAGAAGAAAAGACCCAATATATCCCGTCTGATACATGAAAGTTGTCAAGCAAAACGGATTGCAAAAGCTCATCTGCTAGTACTCCCGGCAAGTTCTGTCAAAATGAGTCAGTGTGTTCCCAGTTGGGATCTCGACGACAATCCTGCTATTGCACGCCACTCCCTCCGTTCCAACTCCAATTCTACTGCCCCTGATGTGCCCATGTAAAAATCCTCTCTTTCTCTTTCTGTTTCTCTGTAGGGTGTGTTTATGTACGTGTGTTTCTGTGTGTTTTTCCATTTTTGTTGTTGTTGTTGATGTTTGTGATTTGCTTTGCAGGTTAGACTATGAAGTTGCGGAATTAACATGGGAAAATGGGCAACTAGCGATGCACAGTTTAGGTCCGCCACGCGTGCCGGCCAAACCCCTAAACTCCACCTCTCCCTCTAAGTACACTTGGGATAAACCACGCGCTGGTGGCACTTTGGAGTCCATAGTGAACCAGGCCACTAGCTTTCCATATCGTAATGTTTCTCTCGATGGCGGCAGGGACGAACTTGTACCCTGGTTCGACCACCACCGTGCTGCAGTCGCCGCGGCGGCGGTGGCGTCGTCATCAGCCACCATGACTATGGATGCTTTGGTACCTTGCTCAAACAGGTCCGAGGACCGGACCACGCACGTGATGGAATCTATACGAGGGCTAGGAGGCACTTGCGTGGTGGGATGCTCCACTATGGTGGGATCCTGTAGTGGGCCAACTGGTACCCAAGACGACGGTGTACTCCTCACAGGGAAACGCGCACGGGAGGCGCGTGTTTCTGTAGCCCCCGAGTGGAGCAGCAAGGACCAAAACGCAAGCGCCAGTGCCACGTTCGGAACGGATAGCCAGCACGTGACTGTTGATTCGTATGAAAAAGATTTCGGTGTGGGATTCACTTCCACATCTCTTGGTTCCCCTGAAAACACAAGCTCTCCAAGACCCTGCACCAAGGCCACCACTGCCGATGATCATGACTCTGTCTGCCACAGTAGACCCCAGGTAAAGTTCTTCTATTCTATTATTATTGCATGTGCATGTAATTTGTTTTGTTTTACAATAATATTGAGAGAGAAACAAACTTTCTTTTGGTACTTTTTTGTTTGTGAATTTTTTTTGTTATGTTAAAGAGGAAGGCCGGTGAGGAAGACAAGAGGAAGGAAACTGGGAAATCTTCAGTTTCAACTAAAAGGAGCAGGGCTGCTGCTATCCACAACCAGTCCGAACGTGTATGCTCTCTCTCTCTCTCTCTCTCTCTCTCTCTCTCGCTCTCTCTCTCAAGTTTTGCAGTTAATCAGGACTAAACATCAGTAAATAATTTGATTAAGAAAATAGTTATAGTAACTGTTTTCATCAATGGGACAATAACCTGATGCTCACTGTCAATGATTGGATTCGATTATGCTAGTGGCAAAAGTGAGTTACTGACTAGTTTTCAATTGGCTACAGTCAGAAAGGATAAAGAAAGGAATTTGACTTTCCTTCTTTGTGAGGAGTAGTATTTACCTTCTTTTTTTTTCCTTTGATTTTTGGTTTCCCCAGAAAAGAAGAGATAAGATAAATCAAAGGATGAAGACATTACAGAAGCTGGTACCCAATTCTAGCAAGGTACAAAATTTTCGTTGCAGCTTTCACGTATAGTAAACACACAAGTAGTATTCATTACTAAATCTCTGCAAAATTTGGCAGTGCCTCAAGAATATCCTTCACAATTGTAACACAGTAGGATTACTTTATACTGGCAGAAATTGCTTTATTTCTTTGTAATTAGTGAGTAGTAGTACATCTTTTGTCCTGCTAAAGTTAAAGAAGATTTGGAGGCATATCTGTAGGATATCTCAAAAAGGACCCACCTTAAGGTAAGCAATAATAGAAAAAAACAGAACAAAAAGGCCGACGAAAAAATGGTACTAGTTTTATTTGTAGAAGTCTTCCTGCCTTCGCTATCACTTAATAATTTTGTGGGCTGAGGTTTCTCTATGGTAGTTCTTCCTTATCCTCGACTAGATACTTTTTTGGGGTATTCCCATGTATTTGCCAAAAGATAAAAGAGTACTTCTTTTTTCTGTTCCAACGGAGAGAATTACCTTTACTGATATGGCTATCGTGTCTTTTAAACTTGAAACAAGTTGGATCCATAAAGAACTTTATTCTTTATGGATATAAGATTAGATGTAAAGTAGTTGCATATCTAAGATTTGATTATTTGTCCATTGGTAGCTTGATTTATAGATGGTATCCATATTTTATAGAACAGTTATGCAGTTTGGAATATTTGCCAGTTCTTGGCAGATTGAAAAACTATACGCCGAGAGACAGCAGTAGAAAGTTGGGATCTATTCCATGCATGCATCAACATATATATCCAACATGACTTCAGATTAAGAGATTCAAACCTCCCAGATTAGTCTGCAGTAGACAGCTGCAGACATAGAATGATATTAATGTGGTCCAAAACAATTTTTCTTTAGTTCAAATGGTTGTGGGAATTTCGGGACTGTTTCAATTATCCTAGGCCACATAACCAATTTTGCCATGGGGACAACTTGATGGAAGGTTGTTAGGTGTGGAGACAATCACCTGCTACCACATAAATACCCTTTCATGGTAGGCCCCTGTTGCTCTGGGGCTTGTCTGAAATCTCTCATCGCCATGATTCTAATCCATATTAACTGGAAAATGGTATAGGGAAGTAAGTATGGTGCTGTACACGCCTTGCCGAGTCGGTCATGCATTGCAAGCAATGCAATTCCAATATAGTGACACAATTAACACTGTAGGGAGAGATGTGTGTTTCTTCTGACTCTGATTATTCATAAAATAAAAAGATTTGAAGAATTGTGTGGTGCAGACAGTTGCCATAAGGGCCTGTAGAGTATACTTTTGACCTATGAAAAGTGCCTAAGCCTTCTGCCTAGTCTGAACTCTGAGCTCATTCTATCCTTAACTGAATAAATAACAACTGATATTAACTGTAGATTCCAACTGTATGTGAATAAACTATGTATCAGAAAAGGGTAAACAAGCATGGAACTATTGGAATGGTTCAAGTCTTACTGAAGATTAAGTTGATTTCAATGCAACTAATGTAGAAAACCCGCATATCAAAGACTGATTTCCAGTAAACATGGCAAGCGGGCATATGATGCTTTGCATGTTTAGGAGATCAACAAAAGAAAAGCATGATATGAACATGGTTCTTCAAATGATGTTCTAGGGTGTACCTTTCTCGAGATTTCTCATTTACAAAGTACAAATAACAAACTCAAAAACTAAAAAGTTTTTTATGTTTTAGTTGTTATTCTAAGTTACTATAATGTGTAGTAATTTGGTGTTCACTATATTATTTTGTTTAACACAAGCTTTTTGCGATTTTTTTTTTCATTACAGACTGACAAAGCTTCAATGCTAGACGAAGTGATTGAATATCTGAAACAACTACAAGCACAAGTGCATATGATGAGTAGGATGAACATCCCCCCAATGATGTTCCCGATGACGATGCAACAGCAACTCCAGATGTCAATGATGGCCCCGATGGGGATGGGAATGGGGATGGGCATGGGCATAGGAATGGGGGTCATGGACATGAGGACCATGGGACGGCCAAACATCACCGGCATCTCTCCAGTTCTGCCTAATCCTTTCGTGACTATGACTCCTTGGGATGGCTCTGGTGACCGGTTACAAGCTGCCTCAGCAGCTGTAATGCCAGACCCTCTATCAGCATTCCTGGCGTGCCAGTCACAGGTAGCATTTGCTTTCTATATCATGTTAAAAATATCTTACTATACTATAGTTTCTGTAGTATATTGAAACTTGAAAGGTCCATATTAAAGGCTCTAGGCTCTAGGCTCCAGCATGCTTGTCTCATTGTAGAACTACTAAATTTCGGTGGTTGCGGTGTACCAATCAGGTCATTAACTAGTCAAATCATATTAAATTTAGTTATAATCAGTGGTTACTATATATGTTTCATTAAGGAAAAAGAGAAGCAACTCGCAGTATCTTAAAAATCAGCATAATTAAATTTTCAAATAATCTAGATGGACGTGAGATATATGTATATATACCAGTTGTTTGATCAATTTGCAAAAACTTGTTGCAGCCAATCACCATGGATGCTTACAGCCGAATGGCCGCCATGTATCAGCAGATGCAACATCCACCGGCTTCTAGCTCGAAGAACTAAGCTTCATGCCTTACTCCTAGCTAGCTGCGTTTCTATGTACAAAAACCTGAACTTGGGTTTTAATTCTCACACTGGCACAGGGTTTTGGTACGATCTAGTTCATGTAATTATTAGCGTTGTGGGTGGTAACTTTGCTGCAAATTTGTTGTTTTCTGAATTTGTAGTATCATGGTTCCATTGATCCAAGAGCTTCGAATCTTCCCCTTTCCTCAACCTTTTATTCTGTGTAAAATTTTGTATCTTTCCAAGTCTCAATCAAATATAATTTAAAAGCAAAATTTTCAGCTGAAACTTGATCTAAGGCTTCTTCCTTCTGCTAAATGAAGGTTCAATTCTGCGTTGAAACTTAACCCTGCAAAAGAGAAAGCATATCTGTTTTCACATAAAAAATGACTTAATGGTGGATATTCAATCAATATCTGATAGTTGGTTGTCGATTCCGAAGCCTAAGGGGAGACATCAAACGTGTAATGCTCATGAAAAGATGAACATGTAAATGATTGGATGCTCATTTGTCAACTTGAATCTAGGAATCACCACACGTTTGTTCCAATGGGTTCCACACAACACTATCATTTGCCCCATATAATAAATGAATGACTTTGGCCTTTTCGGACAAAATCATGAGAGAAATGAAAATTCCCAAGCCTACAGTACAAATTCTTCTTCCTTTCCTTCACATTCTCCCTTCCGTTTTGGAGTCTCTGGTGATCAGGCTGTACCTGTAAGTTGAGTTCTGCTGGAAAACCATGCTTAAACTTTCACTTTTGAAACAATGGTTACACACCAAGAATCAACCTTCCAAAGCTTCAAAGATAGACATTGAGGCACCTTGTATGATTTCTTCAACAAGGATATAACGCCATGAGATACCAGACGAATGCTCCATGGGACCGTTTTTGTTTTTATCTTTACAAAAAAAAAAACCTATGAAGAAAAACATTCATGCTACTTTTCAACGAGGGACCCCAACATACTTCACGTTGAGCTGTTGTAACCATCGTAGTGCTTGGGTGATGTGAATGTGATAGGCTGCCGGCCTCATCGAATTTAAGAGAGAGATAAGAGTATATGATTATAGAACGTGACGCTTGGACCATGAGATCACCACAAAATGCCTTTTATGTTTGAAGATTTAGTTAGCCTCTCTTTCGATTTTTCCCCACCTAAAGAAAAATTAATCTATCCAACGCTTCAACATTAATGTTGGATTTTTCAGATTGGATAATTAAATTCTCAAAAAATTGTTAGACTTTTAGATTTTGTAATGCATCAATAATGTTTTAAAAGCATTATTGAAATTCGATATTGATATGTTTGATTGATACTTTTATTATTTACTTTACGAAAAAGAAAAAATTGTCGGTCGGATGTATTGGACCAAATCCTAGGAAACAATCCCTAAAGGGTCTTGTTGAAGGGTGTCTAGGCCTTAAACAGAAAGGTCCTAAATCATCCTTGAGTCCCCTCAATGCCATTGGAAAGTTGGGGGGAAAAGTGAAGGAAAAAGAAAAAGGTGAGAAAAAACAAAGGGAAGTAATAGATGTAATGGAAGGGAGAATCATATGCAACGTGAAACTTTTGACTTGTGCATGGACCGTGATATGATATACTAGTCCCATGTTCTACCAAAAAAATATATTATACCATATTCTTCTTATGTCCTAACTTTTTTCTTTTGGCTTTTTACCTTTTTTTTTTTCCCCAATTTGGAGATGCACATGTCATTTGCTCTGTCCCATCACAAGATTATTTGTTCTAATTCCATTTTGGTTGCAATCTCATTGCTCTTCTATCACTCGTTGTGGCCAACAAATATACAGAAGAGAAAGAATGAAGTCAACTTTTCTTAGTGATCTCTTCGAATACCTCTTTAATGGGATATGAAAAGCAAAAAAGAAAAAGAAAAACAATAGACCAAAGCAACTCTGGAAGCTAGATAATGATGGGATTTGCATTCATTTTGATACAACAATTCGAGTTGCTGCAAGAAGTGATAATATATATATATATAAAATAATTAATTATCATATATCAAAAATTTTATAATATTTTATAATGAATTGCAAGATTGATTAATTATAAATAAGTGTCAATTTTGCGAATATGATTTTACAATAATCTGAAAGATCATAAGAGTGGAAATATATATATATATATATATATATATATGTGTGTGTCATATGTTAAAGATTTTATAAATTTTTTATACTAAATTACACTTTAATATCGAGTTTGGTGATTGGTGAATGGTTTTGTATTCAAAATATTAATTTTTTTTTGAAATTATTAAAAAAAAAAACTCTTTGTATGCAAATTGACCTTGTAACTCTCAAGAGATGCCTTTGGACCATTTGTTTTTTATTACAAATCCCAACAGAGTTGGTCATTTTCAGAAAGCCACTTGAGATGTTTTGCATTGCATGGCTATAGTTTCTTAACTCATCCAAAAGAAAGCTAATGGGCTGGAAGATCATGTCCTATCTGGCCTATGGATCATGTTCCTTTTTCTTACATTGTTGGAGAATCAAATAGGGTATAGACCAAGAGTATAAGTATTTGTGAATCACACAAAAAAATAAAGAGCGAATGCCAATGGATAGATAAATAAAGCATCTTGTTAATATAAGAATTTATTTAATTTAAAATAAAAATATAAAAATTTAATTAAATGTAATTTTTTAAAATTTTTTGAATAATTTAAACATTTTTGTAAGTATTATACCAATAATTAATTTAATTTCTAAAATATCTCAATTTCTTGTGGATATTTATGATGTGAATTCTAAAAGAGTTTAATATATGATGGTGATCGAAAAATAATTACGTTGACAACAACTTTTTACTTTTATTCTTTTTTTGCTTTACGTTAACAACAACTTTGACAATAACTATGCACAACATATCCTTTTCAGACAAAATTTATACTCCCTCATTCCTTTTTTTTTTTAAATCATTTTTTAATTTTTTAAAATATTTTTTTACATACTTAATATTCTTTTTTTGATGCTATAAATTTTTTCCCAATTTTTTAATATTAAAAAGTTTTACACATTCATATTATAAATATATTTTAAAATTTTAATGTAAAATGCATCAAAATTAAAATTTTTATCTTAATTCTCATAAAAGTAAAAAAACACAAAAATTGAGGAACGGAAAAGAGTTTTTTTTAATGTAGTAATTATTCTCCTTCAATTACATATTTCATGATTTTTTTAAAGTAAAATTAAAAAAATTTGAAATATTTTGAACTTAAATCGGAGAATATCAATGAATAAATTGAAATTATAGGTTATATTAACCCAAAAAAAAAAAATTACTAATGCCTTGGAATTCTATTTTGTACCTAAAGAAGGAGACTTAGTCCTGGGCCTGGATCCCATTTATTGTGTACATATGATGCCTGTTGGGCTCTGGTTGATAAGATGGACTTTGTTGGTCAAAAAAACCCAAAATCTCCATGTACATAAAATATAATCTTTTTGCTAATTTGAGTATATGCTAAAGTTGGCTAAAATCTCTGTGGCCTTGGGGGTCAGGTCTGGCCTAGCAAACTAAATTCTCTCGGCCTGACTTGGGCAAAATTTCATTCAGACTCGAAATTAGACCCAATAATTTTATATACGATATGGTAATACAACATGGATTTAAGCTAGTTTAAGTTTAAGTTAATTATATTTCGTGTATTAATCGTGTCAAATTTGCTTGATCCGTCTAAGACACATCTGAAACATGATTAGTTAATCGAGTTATCGTGTACTTATATTACCAATTATTTGTTTATTATTTATTTATTTAACCGTGTTTACGTATCATGTAGACACATTTCGTACACGATTAAGACCCATTTATTAATCTATGTAAATATTAATATTTTTATGATAATTAAGATTTATCTATAGTGAATTTTATTACATTTGATAAATATTATTCTATTTAAAATTTTTATTGTAAATTTGAATAATAAAATCATGTATATTTTAATTTAATTGTGTTAATCATATCAATTGTGTAAACATGTCATAAATTGTATAAATTTTAATTATATTAATTGTGTCGTGTCGTATAAAATTTAACTCGACATATTTAATAAATATATTAATCGTATCGTATTACACATTTATTAAATATATCTGTATACGCGTTTAAGATCTTAACACAATTAATTAATCATATTGTATTCACGTTTATCCATATAATTATTAATATCTTATATTTACACAATAAAATCACATACATATACTAATAATTAGATGTACTCAAAATCTAGAAAAGTAAGTGCCAGTTGGGGTTCATTTTTTATTATCACATCAAGGAAAACAATACAGATTTTTTTTCCCTTTTTCTATTCATTGAGAAAGATTTAGTAAGGCAAGTTTGAGGCAAAATCAACTATGTATAAGATTCTGGTGGTCCAAATCACTCTCAATCAAAGTTCATTTCAACAAAAAATTGTGGATCACAATGAAAGAATGGGACTTGATCTGCAACAGAGTCTGGCCCAGCTGAGATTTTCAAGCCACAGTTTTGGTAAGTCTCAAGCAAGGAACTGCTTGGGCCTATCTCAACTGTTTGGGCAGGAATGGGATGCAACCAGTGAAAGTGTCGGTTCGAATAATTAAGCTCACATTATAGGTGCTATTTTAAGGGTAAAAGGAGAGACAAATGAACTCCAAGGGGTTTATAGTAAGTTAGATACATATATGGTGACTTTGTACAAGACATGAAAATACGATTAAACGGATTTAAATTTAAATTTAATGGTATTAATTTTATGATTACATTTAAGACACAATAATTATATGTTTTAAACGAAACTAACTTAACTGTTTTTAAAATTTGTTTAATAATTAATCAGATTATTGTGTCAACTTGTATAATTCGATTTATGTGAATTATTTACAAGTTTGAACACATTCATCATATTAACTGTGTTAATTATGTTTAAATGAATTGTTAATCGTATATATCGTATAAAATTTAACATGACTTGTTGAATAAAATCGTTATTCGTATCGTATCATATAACATGTTTAATAAATATATTCGTGTGCATATTTAAATCCAATAAATATGTTCATTAATATCTTATAATTATATGATATGATTAAAAGACATGACCATTATCGACAAGATCTAGTCCGATATATATAGCTGGCCTCAAAACTTGGTTAGATATTTTCTTGGATGGACCGTCCGATAGCTTGCACAAAAGACCGAAATCCCTTTGAAAGTATTTAATTTTTGCAAACTAGATGGTGCTTCTAATTTGGTTAAGAAGGATCAGGGTACAAGTAAGAGTACCAAGCTCTGCACCACGACTTGTCATCTTAACGAGAGTACTCGACTCGACCCACTTTGCAGGACTGGATAATCAAAATAATCATGCAAATTCCAGAGAAAAAGAAAAAAGAATGCAGATCTTTCGATCAATGCACAGTGGGATTTTATTTGATATTATCATATGCCTTAATGACTTTATTTTTCTGCTTTTTTAGGATTCAGATTTGATGCTGGGAATCTAGTCAAATGGTGATTAATCATATTAATCATTTTAGACTATGGCCACTTGCATCACAAAATAGTAGTATAGGTTTTTCTTTATATATTACTGATATAATTGATTTTAATATATAATAATTTCGTACTATAAGAAATCTTTGGTATATAATTGCTAGGACTTCCCCATCAGTTTGATATGTTTCTCAATCACATTCAGATACAATAAAAGAGTTGAATTTAGTGTCGGTGCGCTTCAAGTGTCATGAAAATATGCACATAACTTTAGGGTAAAAAGGAAAAAGAAAGAAAACCCAAAGATCTTGTTGACGTGGAGGTTCTACTCTCAGATCAGCAAGGGAGAAAAGCATGATCTAGTAGTAAATGAATTGCCGGCTGAAGAGTGAAATCACCCTGATGGAGAAGCTGCACGTGGTACAACTGCAAGTAGAAAACCAAGATTTTTGATGACTTGGTAGACTCAAATAGCTGCTACTGCACGTGTAACCTGGAACTGGAAGTAGTCCACTTGGACTTGAGTCTTTCGAGTTTCGTAGGACACGAATCTCCAGGCCAGTACAAGTACATCTCTAACTATAAATGCCGTCTGGTTTTTGTGGGTCCAAAGCCTGACCAGGGATGCTGCTCAGCGCAACACTTCTCTTTCATGCCCATCCTTTGCCCTTCAACACACTGTCGGCGAGCTCATTTTTATTTGACCCCAAAAGCAAAAGGGGTTAGTTAGATAACACAGATGAAGTTTTTGTGTGATTTTTATAATGGTGAAAAGCTTAGCTGGTTTCTCTGTACTGTGGCTTTACAAGGAGGAAGCATTCAAATCTTTAAGGAAATCATACTAGTATTATCTTGGCTTCCACCCACCTTCCAAATGGCCCAAACCAATGTCATTTCTCTCTTTCTTTATTCACTGTCACAGCTAATTATCTGAACCCTTTCCTCCCATTCTTCTATCTCAACCCCCTCCTGCTATAAATCCTCATTAAAATCTCACATTGTTTTCAATACCCCACAGCCAAGGTCTCCCCTTCATTTTCTCTTAAGGTTTCAAGCTCAGAGAAGTATTCTTCTTATAAATCATTCTCATAACTTCCTTTTCTTTAGCCAAACCACATTCCTCCCCTTCTCTGTGTGACCCCATACAGAGAAAAACGTTTCTTTTTGGACTCTCAGAAATGGCTGCATCTAATTCCCTTACAATCTCTCCAAGAAAGCTCCGATCCGATCTGTACTGTTATTCATATCAGAATGATGCAAACACCCCACTGGTGATATCAGTCCTTGCTTCTCTGATTGAGAGAACAATGACAAGAAATGAAAGGATTGCCAAGAATTGTAAGTGGTCGTTGACAAAAGATTACAGGAGCAGAGTTTTCGATTGCCATGAGACGCCGGACATGACAATTCAATCCTACCTAGAGAGAATATTCCGATACACCAAAGCCGGACCGTCGGTTTATGTTGTTGCATATGTATATATTGATCGGTTTTGCCAGGCAAATCCTGGGTTTCGGATTAATGCAAGAAATGTACATAGGCTTCTCATCACAACTATCATGGTGGCTTCCAAGTATGTCGAGGACATGTGAGTATTGTTTCTTTCTCTTTTAACCTTTCTTCTTCGTTTTGATGCTAAAATCAAGAACTTCAGGCCCTGACATGGTGTTTTTCTTCTTGAGCAGGAATTACAGAAATTCATACTTTGCACGAGTGGGAGGATTGACAACGAACGAATTGAATAACTTGGAGCTCGAATTCTTGTTCTTGATGGGTTTCAAGTTGCATGTAAACGTGAGCGTGTTCGAGAGCTACTGCTGTCACCTGGAGAGGGAAGTAAGCATCGGAGGAGGTTACCACATCGAGAGGACTCTAAGATGTGCTGAAGAAATCAAATCAAGACAGAACGAAGAAAGAAGATACAATCAGATTGCTCGCATTATGTTGTAAATTACAATCATTGAGGGAATTTTCATTCTCCCAATTTTTTGCTTTCGGCAATGGTAATTAATACTGTAGGTTTTTTGTGTACAGATGGAAGTGTAAAATATGAATGGTTTGCTTTGAAGTAGGGCCAAAATTCAGGGGAGTGTTGTATAACTAAAACTATGCTATGATTTTCAACAAATGCAATACTTCTTATTATATTGCATAAATGTGTTTGATTACAGTGACAATGGATTAAATATAAATATATTTTTTGATATTATTTTTATGTGTGAACTTCCAATAATATTCATAAAACATCGACAAGATAGTAAAATTTATGTTAAAACATTAAATCCCTTGATATCGAGAAATGATTTGTAATAAAAAATATGAAAATTGAAAGCTGAATGCACAATTCTTGTGATTTAATTAAGCATATTTGAAGGGTACAGGTTACAACCTTGGTTTGAAATTTGAATTCCTCTCATATAAGAGTATAAGACCAATTTCTTGGGGGCCCTTGGCTGGCTCTATAGTCTCTCAATATTCTTCACAGCTAACTAGAAACACAATGAGATTGTCTCATTGTCTTTCTATTTTACTAAAACCCAATTTGGTTTTGAAGGAAACGGTTAAAAGTTTCCAGTAAATTGACATAAACAGATGAGTGAGACAGTAGAGTACATAAACATTTTTATACATTTAAAGTTGTTAAAGGCTAATTCAGCTCTCATCTCACTATCCAGCTTCCTCCCAATGGTACAATTTTTTGTTTATAATATATCCTTTCAATGGCACACTAACCAACTAGACATATGTAGAAAATGACTTCTGTTCAGAAAAAAAGTGCATCCATTAATGTAATAAAATCCAGTTTGTTGAAACTTTGATGTAGAATTGGGAAGAACATTAATTTTATCCAACAAAATTATTCTCTTAGTTTGAAGCAAAAGCGAAGGCCTGCATCACATCAACTCTTATGTATTAATTCTGTTTCATTTTTTATCTCAATTTCCATAAAAATTAAAAAGAAAACATTTAAGATTAACAAAAATTGACCAATATTAAAAAATGTAAAAACCCAATAAAAGCATTTGCATCGAAGTTTGATTGTAATGTATTACCAACACAAGACAACTTCTGGCAGAGGAAATAGGAAAGGAAGCATCCCCTTTTCTACTTTAGACTAAAAAGGAAAAAGGGGAAAGTTTAGAAAATGATTAATTGGTCTAAGTAAACATTACTTCATTTGATATAGCTGTTAATGTCTAAAACATGTTCTGCCATGGCTAAATTCAGAATCTAATTACAGTGGATATGCGTCTAAATGCTGTGTGTTCATCCCCAAATAAAGCCGAATTTGTTTTGATTCTTTAGAAGATGTGGCCGTGCCACCCACCGACGAGCTACGTCGCCTATTATTCATAAATTTCTTGGGAAATTCCAGGGCAACCATACAAAAAAAATTAGAAAAGATTATATTCTCATTTTGTTTACAATTAAAAGCAAATCAAAAGGGTCAATGAATCCGCTTGTTCTCTTAAAATTTTTTATTAACATTGAAAATATATACAAATAAAGACGATGAATTGTAAATTTATGTGTCTCATCTCATTTTTTTATCTTTTAAAATATAATTTATATCGTAAATTGTATTAAAACGCACACATTTTAAAAGAGATGAATCAAGTAGATGAATAAGAAAATCCGACATGTCACGTAAAAACGCGCTACATTACTGCATTGTAACGCTTCTAAAGAGCTGTCACTACACTTATATAAGAAAGGGTAAATAGCTCCGTCATGACTTCTTAATAAAAAGCTTTATCTTTAAACATAACATAATTAGAAAAGAGTTAGTCGTCCTGTGATGATTTGATGTACGGATAGAAAAGTAAAATAGGTTTTTGGTTCGGTGGTAGGGCAACCACTAAAACCAAGGAGGAATCGTGGCCGCTCCGAAGTGGAAGGAAAAGTCAATCATCTCTCCCACCCCATCCCGAAAGAAACCAAAAGGTTCATAATCCCAATAATATATATAAAAATGCAACGGAGAGAAAGAAGGTGGAAGCTTGGGCTTTGAAGAAAACGACAATGGATTGAGTTAAGACTAAGGGCGGCAATGTCCCTGTTTAGTTTGGTGTGTTATCATTCTCTACGACCACTTTCTTAATGGTCAAACAGACATTAAATTTTCAACTCTTTGGTTACTTGTTATTTTATTTTGTTACAACTAAGGCTGTCCCCCAATCGACCCACTCTTAACATATTAAATTATTAATACTTGTAATTAATAACTCAGCCAACTGAGCTCTCTTTCTTACCAGACAAATTATTCCCCTTGAATTTGCTCCTCCTAGTAGACACAGTCTTAGATGCACCCTGATTGATTTTTTTATTTTGTTCAAGCTCAATCCCGAACTCCACTTCTCTGCCATGAACTTTCCTGTTGACTTTGCTTATTGCCCTTGTTGATTTGGGTTCGAATTCACATATATAATTTGAATTTGTTCACTATTTTGTGGTGAGTTCCTCTTTTGACATTCAGTAAGAGTTATATTTAATATTTTAATGTAATATTCATATATTAAAGTCAGCTTTATAACTATGGTGATGATATAGAATTAAATTAAAAAAGAAAAAGTTTCAATCATGCAATCATATTTGTTGAGCTTGGTCTGGTCCTCCTGACAAGAGGATTTCCGTAGTTTGATTTGACATAATAAATCAGTTTTATTGATAATGCTATGCTATATGATTTGAGTGAATAAAAGGGTTAATGATGATGATGAAAAAGTATCATCAATCATCAAAAGCATTTCTTTTTAATTGTAAATTGCAATCGGTTAAATGAACATGTGGCTTTGTTTTAGGTCCAAATTCATGCTGCCATGTCCCCCAGCACCCACCAAACGCTCACACCTAAATAATTCCATTACGTTCATTATGGGTTTATTAAAAAAATTTAAATGCACGATATGCCTCTTGATTTTATGTCCTGCCAGAATTTCATGCTGCTACTTAATAATATGATTATGCAAAGAGAAGAAGGCAATTCTGATAATAGTACCAAGCAGTTGACTTTTTTTTTTATCTTGATTTTCAAATAATATTATTCAGCTAGTTTATGGTAAAAAATGATAATTAGGAATTATGAGTTATAACGTTAGCCTTCACTTTAATTATTTATATATATATTTTTATTTTTGAGAAAAAAATAACTACTAATATTAATGGGCACAATTTTGTTTAAATTTTAAATAAATAACTACATCAAAACTCCAAACAAAAAAAAGAAGACAAAAACCTTCACAATCATACCCAAGGCAAAGAAGAAGAAAAGAAGAAAGAGTAAGACAATCAAGGCAAGTTTCTTGGGTGTCCATGGTCAAGTGGGTCATGAGCCATTTTCCCCAGCTCGAGTCAAGCGGTAACATTGGTCTTAATTTTTTGGGCGTTGGCCTGGTACGTTGATATGTTGGGTGAGGCCCTATGCTGTTTCCAGAGTCCAGACCCCAAAAAGAACATTGGATTCTTCAGGCCCTGAACTGGTTGCTGTGCCTGTTTGGAGTTGTGACCATTTCGTTCGTTTGAAAGTGTTCCATTGGAGTGTCGTAAGGCCTAAGCTGTGGGCTCCAGGATCTTTTGTCATACGGAGTCCATTAGAAGATTGTAAAAACAGGGTAAGATCCTCTCCTTGGTATCAAGGTTAAAGCGAGGATTAGGAATAAATCTATATCCATATATATACAAAAGTACGAATATTGAAAAGCTTTTTGATTGACGAAAATAATCATATTTATTCATTTTTTATATTATTATTTTAATTTTATATTAATACTATTAATAAGAGTTATCAAATTTTTATATATATTAAAATTTTAATGGTATAGAATGACTTTAATTAAATATATTTTTTTATTATAAATATTAACAAGATTTATTTCATTTGTAAATAAAAGTTTTAATTATAAATAATTGAAATATTAATTGCATTTTATATATAATTAAATTTCAATTATAATAGTTAACTGTATACATTAGTATCCTTTATCTTTTATATACTTGTTATTAAAAAAAGAACAAATATTCATATACACATAACAATTAACAATAAATACTAAAAGAAGATTACAATGGTATATCGCCTTATCATCCACGACAAGTTCTATCTATAGTTGAATTTTAAATTGCGTAGACTTGAGGTACTGAGAGACATATTTTCCCCTTAAAACCCTCACGATAATCCTCTATCATCAAGGCTATGATTTTCAACGTCAAAATGAGGAGAACGTGTATTGCTTTTTTTTCTAATTAATCTAGAGAGAACACGTATTTCTTTTCAACCATGGCGTGCATGTGCCATTTCCTCAAATAATTTACAAAAATTCAAATCTGATTTGGAAACATTTTCTAAAGTCAGGTAATCCAAAAGCAAGAAAAGTTGCATTAATTGATTTGAATATGGTGCCCTTTTTGAAAAAAAGTTACATTAATTAATTATTTAAACCGATACCCAGAAAGTTAACTTTGTGATTTTAATTTTTTTTCATATAACACTATTTATCATTTATATCGTTAATTTATTTAATAAAATTTATCAATTTACTTGTAAATGTAAACAAATAGACTAAATTTTATATTAAGATATATTGTGATAACTTGTTTGAAATCAATAGTGATATAAAATATTATATATATAATTAACATAAAAGAAATGTAAATAGAGTTTAAGCGAAGAGATTATCCTATTGAATCTTTTCTAATCTTGGGAATGACTTTGGTAATAGAAATTCTTCTTTATGAGCTACTAATTCAACGTTAAATGCATGCATGATGCCAATTTTCCATAAGGGATACATGTTTTTTAGGAGCAACATTCTGTTTCACCAACCGAAAATTTGTCCGGAATAAGGAAAAATTATTATAAAGTGATGATCTTATCAAAAATTCGTCTATACATTTTATGTTTATTTTCTATGGTCATAAGCTAGAGCCATATTGTCGTATAGCCTGTAGGGGGATTTCTTCCTGTTGCAAATCTATCTCATCACCCCATCTTCAGCATGAAAGCGACGCCCACGTGTTGTTTCAGTTACCTTGTTCGGAATAAGGGACTCAGTCTTCCACTTTGATGGAGATAGCCATGTGAGTTGCCTCAGCTAAAACTCTTCATATAAAGAATTCTCCTTCCATGGTCAAAAAGCCCCTCAGGGTATTTTAAACGTTAAATTTGTCTGCATAGAAAAAGGTAATAAAATTTGGGTTATATTTGATTTATTGTTATTGTGTAGATTTTATACACAATCAGGGATTTTTAAATATTATTATTTTGTTAATAAATAAATTTAAAAATTTATATTGAATGCACTTTCAATATATCAATTTTATACACTATCACTAAATCAAATGTAACTACTTTGTTAGAATTTTTTAAAAATAAATATTTATAATTTAAAAAAATTTATTTTAGAAAAATTTTAAACTTTTACCTTTTTCACATTTATAAAGTGATACTTTGTAGTTAAATTATAATATATAAATATTATATATGAACAGTGTATTAAATATAAAAATTTTATTTGAAAAAAATTGAAATTTTTATTTGTACATATTTATAGTTAAGTAATAATATATAAATACTATATTATGACAATGTATCAAATGTAAACTTAATTTGAATGTATATTTTATTAAGATATCAATCTTAGAATTTCCACGTAAAACAAAGCATTAAATCACAATCATCAAATCTCATCAATCTTATTGATAAACGATTTGAAAATAACAGAGCCCAAATCCCCGCCAAGTATTACGTGCCGTAGTTTTTGAACGGAAATGGAAGGATCCTCAGGGTTTAAACGGACCGTGGGATGATGTTCAACGGTGATAACCACCATCAACGGCAAAATCAACGAACAAGTGTTTTGTTTTGCTCTCAACTAAAGCCGCTTAATTGGAAATTAATTCAGCGTAATCCCCTGAATTTAGGGCACTGGGGATAACTTGATAAGAAATATACGAAATATATTAATTTGGACCAATCGATGACGTGGGCCCGATGTTAACCGTCCTGGTGGGGCCAGACATCAGGAGACATAACCGCTTTCGCGGGTTGATGTCAGAAACAGACAAAAGCACGACGTTATGGTAGTTTGGTTTCGTCTGTAAAAGTCCCGAGTCAGAGAAAGAGAGACCAAAATAGCAAATCAGATTGCGTTTTTTTTTCCTCCGCCGTCTCCGGCGTCAAAGCCTGGAAACAAGCAATCTAACTGATGTAGCCATGTAAAAGTATACTGTAAACTGGACAGAACAAAGTTAAAGTTAATTTCTTTCCTTTGGTTTTTTCTTGCTGCATATGTGGATTAAAATTTGCCATTTGCATTGTGGGTGCATGGTGATAAAAAATATTTGGCCATGGAAACGTTGGCTGATTCATTGTTTTCGGATTCTCTGACAAATCTTTCGTGGACAACAGGGAGTTGATTTTTCTGTTGTTCCTTCTGACTTCTTGTGTCTTTCTGGTGCTTTGTGTTACTCTTCGGCATTTTATTCTTCTGATTTTAATCAATTGTTTTGAAGTAACTACTATTCAATTTAATTATGTGCTTACTAATTTATTATTTTCTTGCTGATGTCAAAGCTATGCATGGGAATTTAGCCAAATTCTACTTAAAGTCTAGTAAAGTAGTATAGGGTATTAGGATTTCATATCTCAAGGATCTTACTCATTTGACCTATTCATGAAGAAAATAATGGCTAAATCCTTCTTATTATGTACACGTGTCCTCCACTAAGTGGTTGCATTAGAACCATATGCACTAGCCTTTGGCTCTATAAATACCTAATCCTTTATCTGCTAAAACCATCACCAAGCTTAAACCTGCATTTGAGCTAGCTTTGCTAATTCCTCTTACTAAAGACAGTAGTTTCTTTGATCGAAGTGTTCATGGCTTTCGTTCTTCGAAACATGTTCTCTCTTTTCACTTTTGTAGCCACATTTTCTCTGTTATTCAACTCCTGTTACTGCTTCTACCCTAAGCTCCTTAATGCCTCATTGGCAGCAACTGAGTCTGATTGGTCCCCAGCCGGAGCAACGTGGTATGGCAGCCCCACAGGGGCTGGAAGTGATGGTAATAATGAGCATGGAGAATGATAGAGACTATGTATACATAGATTATTGTTTAATTTTATTAACTTTAACTCTTTTTTTTTGTGTATCTAGGTGGAGCTTGTGGGTATGGGGCTGCTGTGGAGCAAGGCCCATTTTCTGCAATGGTGTCGGCTGGAGGTCCTTCCCTATTCAAATCTGGCAAAGGATGTGGAGCCTGTTACGAGGTGACATGCAATTTTTGCATATATACATTATCACAATATCCGTATACTTTTTAACTTCATCAGTATGTTATCATGCCTCATTACTTTGTACTCCATAATATGTCTGTCAGTTCGAAAAGATTGATAAACTTTCTTCGAGTACATGATGATTCTCCGTATACATATTCTTCCTTTTATATGCCAATATACTTTTTCCTACTCTAGCATGCAAAGGGTGCTTTTCAATGTTGTTTAACATGTATAATATGGTTTAATTTCAGGTCAAGTGCACGACAAATTCAGCCTGCTCGGAAAATCCTGTGACTGTAGTTATCACCGATGAATGCCCTGGCTGTGTCTCGGAGTCTGTTCATTTTGATTTAAGTGGTACTGCATTTGGTGCCATGGCAAAGTCTGGCCAGGCTGAGCAACTCCGTAACGCAGGAGTCTTGCAGATTCAATATAGAAAGTAAGATTCTACGTACGTTTCTATGCGTGTGGGGTTTGTTGTTGGGACTTGGGGGAGATTAGAAACAGAGGATGAGAATTTAGAAGCAGTATGACATTGTTGTACAAGTTTTCCATGAAGAATTTAATCCTCACCCTGCAGGAAAAAATGAAGAAGAAATGTCTTTATGTCAAGGAATTGACTTTGACAAACCAAGCCTATTGCCTATGGGATTAGTTTATTCTTCAAATAATTTGAAATTTTCATTTCGCTGTCAAATTCTCAACATTTTGTAATCATTCTGGTCATTGACGAAAAATTGGTTTGCAGAGTGAAATGTAACTACCCCGGAAAAACCATTGCCTTTCACGTTGACGCCGGCTCCAACCCTAACTATTTCGCCACCTTAGTTGAATATGAAAATGGGGATGGTGACCTTGGTTCAGTTGACCTCAAACAGGCGCTTGACTCTGACACCTGGCTTCCCATGCAACAATCCTGGGGTGCAGTTTGGAAACTCGACGCCGGCTCGAGGTTGCGGTCTCCGTTCTCCATCAGGCTAACATCGCTTGACTCTCGCCAGACCCTTGTGGCAGCCGGTGTCATTCCTGCTGGTTGGGAACCCGGACAAACCTATAGATCAGTCGTTAATTTTAATGGCTAAGGCCCGCCCCTCTATCTGTACGCTTGTATTCCTCGTTTAATACTGTACTGTTGGCGAGTTTTAAGTCAACATGAAGATATTCTTCCATGTCTTAATTGCTTGATTATGTATGTTAATGGGAGAATTATTAATAAAATATAGTTGATAGTTTTGTTTGACTAATTATATATATATATAGCACCATTTTAACACACGTGACGGCTTATATAAACAAATGAACAAAAAATTATTATAATATATATTTTCTCCATTTTGAAATATTTATCTTTTTTTTTTACTTTCATGAAAATATTATATATATAAGGAAAAATATTAAGCGTCTAAATATATATATACACATATACATGCAGTGCCCACTTTTTGACATTATCGTTCTTTCCTTTGGGTGATGCACATGCATTTCAAAATAAAAGAAACATTTTTTATTAAACATTTTTTTAGGTTAATTCACATATCAAAAGAAACATTCTTGTTTTACATTTTTTTTCCATTATCAATTTTTCTTAAATAATCAAAATAAAAAAGCTGAAATATATTAAATATTTTTTGTTTTTCATTTTTGTTTTCCACTACAAGATACATCTTTTTTAGGTGATGCTCACAAAAAAATATATAAGTATATTAAATTTGTATTTTCATATATAAGAATAATTTTAAAAAATTAATATCATATTCTTAGTAAGTACTTGTAAATCAAATACTGTAATATTATTTTTTAAATATTTTAATTAGCACTTTCTCTTATATATCAAATGTTGTAATATTATTTTTTTTATAATTACATTATCAATAATTACATTATATTGTAAGAGACCAAACGTCACTTAGAAGTTATGTCACTATCATTAAAAATAAAAATAAATAAAGAAGTTTGATTGAACTTTTAAGTATATACACGTTATAGATTTTATAGGTCTAGAGACGACCACTGTCAATTTACTTACTTATACATTATCTAATTTTGCTTTTGAGAAAAGAGTAGCTATTAGTATTAATTGCCACCATTTTGTCTAAATTTTAATTAAATAGCCACATCGAATTCCAATTTTTTTTTAAAAAAACTCAAACTCAAATCCTTCTCTCCAATTTTCATTTAAAGAAGGAGCAAAAAGGAAAAACGAAAGGCAAAAACCTTCACAACAAATCACAAGGCAAAGAACATGACGAAAGAGGAAGACATTCAAGGCAAGTTTCATGGAGATAGTTGGTATTTTATAACTGGGCTAGCACAAAGGGTGTCCGAGGTTAAATGGGTCATGAGCCATTTTCCCCAGCCCGAGTCAATTGGTAACGTGGTCTTGTTTTTTGGGGGCGTTGCCTGGTATATCTGGTGAAGCCTATTCTGTTTCCGGGGTCCAAACCCCAGAAGAACATTGGATCGTTCAGGCCCTGAATTGGTTTCTGTTAGCAGCTTCGACCATTTTTTCTTTGCTGTTTGATGTGCTCTGCCAACACAAATTATAGGGCGTTGGATGGTCCAAAATAATTATTGGGCTCTAGGGTCCTTTCTAGAAGATTGCAAAAATAGGCAGGGTAAGAATCCTCTAGTTGATAACAAGGTTAAAGGGTGAGGAATAAAGCAATATCCACATCTATAAAATAAATATATTTATATTTTTATATCAAAGTTTGGATGTTGAAAAGGTTTTTAATTGATGAAAATAGTTATATTTGTTTATTTTATTTTTAAATTTTCATTTTAATTCTTTATTCTTAATATTAATAAATCTTAAATTTATAAATACATATAACAACTTTACATATTTAATCGAATGAATTTGATTGAAAATATTATTTTATTATAAATATTAAGCATTTGTAAATAAAATTTCTAATCATATTAAATGACTGTCATTAAAAAAAATTTCTTAATTTTTATAGTATTGAATAATTTATAAATTAATATTATAAAATTTTAATCGTAAATAATTAAAACATTATTTATCTATTTTGTAATTGTTTTTCAATATATAATTATTAACTTAACACTTTAAAAACATATATAATTTATATAGTAATTATTATTTATATCTTATAGAATCTTTTCTAACTTTGGTGATCAGCTGCTAATTCAACATTAAATGCACGCATAATGCGAATTTTCCATAAGGGATATATGTTTTTTCCTAGTTCTATGTCACTAACTAAAGATTTGTCTGAATAAGTTAAAATATATATCAATAATCTTATAAAAAATGTGTCTATACATTTTAAGCTTATTTTCTACGGTTGGAAGCTAGAGTCGTATTGTTGTATAATTTATAGGATCTAAGATTCAATTTTGAAGAAACGAATGCCTTTTAGTACAAGGTTAACAATTGATAAATTTGAATTTAATATCTTTGAGCACAATATTATTAAAAGATTATTTTAAATTTTTTAATTTATATATTATATAAAATTATTATCTATTAGAAATTTTTTATTATTAATTAAATTTTAAAAATTTTAATCTTTATTTTTCAGTTTTTAGACTTTTAATAATAGTTGACTAATTTTGTCCTGTAATTCTCCTTATCGCAAACATCTCTCTTCACCTCATCTTTGGCATGAAAACGTCGGCCACGTGTAGTCTCAATCACCTTGTTCGGAAGTAGGGACTCATTCTTCCACTTTGATGGAGGTAGCCATGTGGGCTTCCCTCAGCTAAAACTCTTTCATATAAAAAATTCATTCCTTGGTCAAAAAAACAAAAAAAACGCTTTCTGGTTTCTTAGGCTTAAAAGAAAAGCTTAAATCTGGTACATTGATTTATGCATAATTTTTCTTTTTAAAAGGTCAGATTTGAATTTTTTTTCCCATTAAAAAAAAAACAACTAAGGTTTATATTCAATATATTGTTGGTGTATAAAGTTTAGAAAAAATTAGTAATTCAAATGTTATCCTTTTGTTAACAAATAAGTTTCATAATTTATATTTACTTAATGTATTATTAGTGTACAAATTTTATACAGTAGAAGCGAGAATCAAATATTGTCATATCAATAATAAATAAATTTAATTATTGAAAATTATAAAAAATAATTACACATAATTTTAAATATATTTATTTTGAATTTTTTTTAACTTTGTACATTCATGAGGTGGCACTATGTAATTAAAAAATAGTATATAAATAATATAAATTGACAATGCATCAAATATAAATTTTAAATTTAAAAATTATAAAACTTTAAAAATAAACACTATACTCTAAAGAATATTTATTTTACAAAACTTTTGAACTTTTATTTGTACATATTTATGAGTTGATATTCCGTTATTACCTAATAATATAAAATATTAAATTAACAGAATATCAAACATAAAATTGTTTTGCATATATATTTCATTGAGATGTCAATCTTACAATTTCGGTGTAAAAAAAAAAAAGCATTAAATCGCAATCATACAATCTCATCAATCTTATTTATTAATAAACGATTTGAAAATTACAGAGCCCAAATCCCCGCCAAATATTACGTGCTGTAGTTTTTAAACGGAAATGGAAGGATCCTCAGGGTTTACTCGGTCCATCGGATGGGGAATGTTAAACGGCATTAACCACCATCAACGGCAAAATCAACGAACACGTATTCCCTTGAATTTGGGGCAAGAAACATACGAAAATATTAATTTGGAGCAGTCGATGACGTGGGCCCGATGTTAACCTTCCTACCGGGGGCGGGTCGGAGACATAACCGCTTTGTGGTCGATTGCAAACGTAGACTGTCACAAACAGACAAAAGAGAGATGTTGGTAGTTAGGTTTCGTCTGTAAACGTACGTCTGAGTCAGAGAAACAGAGATAAAAAGAGCAAATCAGATCTTGCGTTTGTTTTTTTCTTTCTCCCCCGGCTCCGGCAACGAAGCCTGGAAACAAGCAATTTGACTGATGTAACCATGCAAGAGTATTACTGTGATTTGGACAGAACAAAAGTTCTTTTATTTTCAACTGTGTGTGCATGGTGATTGAAATTATTAGGCCATGGAACGTTTGGTTGATTCTCAAATGAATTGTATTTTTGTTCAATTATAGAGAAGTAGACGGATTTTCTGATTCTCTGACAAATTTTGCCTGGACAACAGGGAGTTGATTTTTCTGTTCTTGATTCTGGTTTCTGGTCTCTCTGGGGTTTTGTGTTGTGTTACTCTTTGGCATTTTGTACTTCCGATTTCAATCAATTTAATTATGTGCTTACGAATGTAATTAGACTTTTCTAGCTGATGTCATAGAAATGTATGGGAATTTAGCCAAATTCTAACTTAAAGTCTATTAAAGTAGTATAGGTTATTAGGATTTCGTATCTCAAGGATCTTACTCATTTCGCTTGTTCCTGAAGAAAATAATGCATAAATCCTTCTAAAAACGTGCACGTGTCCTTCACTAAGTGGTTGCATTAGAACCACATGCACTAGCCTTTGGCTCTATAAGTACCTCGTCGTTGATCTGCTAAACCCATCAGCAAAACAGAGCTTAAACTTTGCATTTAGCTAGCTTTGCTAATTCCTTTCTACTAGTAGTTTCTTTGATCGAAGTGTTCATGGCTTTCGCTCTTCGAAACATGCTCTCTTTTTTCACTTTTGCGGCCACATTTTCTCTGTTATTCAACTCCTGTTACTGCTTCTACCCTAAGCTCCTTAATGCCTCCTTGGCAGCATCTGAGTCCGATTGGTCCCCAGCCGGAGCAACGTGGTATGGCAGCCCCACGGGGGCTGGAAGTGATGGTAACGATGAGCATGGAGAATGATTGAGACTATTTACACATAGAAAATTGTTTAATTTTATGAAATTTAACCCTTTTTTTTTTTGTATCTAGGTGGAGCTTGTGGTTATGGGGGTGCTGTGGAGCAAGCCCCATTTTCGGCGATGGTGTCGGCTGGGGGCCCTTCCCTATTCAAATCTGGCAAAGGATGTGGAGCCTGTTACGAGGTGACATACAATTTTATACATATATATTCATCAGTTTGTTATCATGCCTCATTCCCATGTCCAAAAACTCCATAACTTTTCTGTCAGTTTGAAAGATTGATAAACTTCCTTTGTGTTCATGATGATTCTCCATATACATATACTTCCTTTTTCCTACTCTCGCATGCAAAGGGTACCTTTCAATGTTGTTTAACATGCATAATATGGTTTAATTTCAGGTCCAGTGCACGACAAATTCAGCGTGCTCGGAAAATCCTGTGACTGTAGTTATCACCGATGAATGCCCTGGCTGTGTCTCGGAGTCCGTTCATTTTGACTTAAGTGGTACTGCTTTTGGTGCCATGGCAAAGTCTGGCCAGGCTGATCAACTCCGTAACGCTGGAGTCTTGCAGATTCAATATAGAAGGTAAGATTCTACGTACGATTAGAAAGAGAGGATGAGAACAGAGAAGTAGCATGACAATATTCTTGTACAATTTTTCCATGAAGAATTTAACATATCCTCAGCCTGCAAAAAAAGGTGAAGAAGAATTGACTTTGTTAATTGCACTATAGGTGGTATTTACTCTTGGGAATTGACTTTGTTAAACCAAGCCTACTGCCTATGGGATTAGATTATTCTTCAAATAATTTTAAACCTTCATTTCGCTGTCAAATTCTCAACGTTTTCTAACCACTCAGTTCATTGACGAAAAATTGGCTTACAGAGTGCAATGTAACTATCCCGGGACGTCCATTGCCTTCAAAGTTGATGCCGGCTCCAACCCTTACTATTTCGCCACCCTAGTTATATACCAAAATGGAGATGGTGACCTTGCCTTAGTTGAACTCAAACAGGCGCTTAACTCTGACCCCTGGCTTCCCATGCAACAATCCTGGGGTGCAGTCTGGAAACTCGACAGCGGCTCGACGTTGCGGCCTCCGTTCTCCATCAGGCTGACATCACTCACCTCTGGCCAGACTCTTGTGGCAACCGGTGTCATTCCTGCTGGTTGGCAGCCCGGACAAACCTATACATCAGTCGTTAATTTTTAATGCCTAGTAAGGCACCCTAAACGTAGCGATCTCTATACGATATAATGTATTCGATTCTGTACCACGTTTATAACTGTCCTGTTAGTCAACCTGAAGATATTCTTCCATGTCTTAATTGCTTGATTATGTATGTTTATGGGAGAATTATCAATAAAATACAGTTTATAGCCTTGTTTGACAATTTATATATATAGCACCCGTTTTACACACGTGACGGCTTATATATATATATATATATATATATAAATGAACAAAAAATTATTTACAATATTCCTTTTTTATTTTAAATATTTTTTCATTTTCACGAAAATATTAAATGTTTAAAAGTGAAAAAAAAAATTTAAAGACATTCCAAAAACAAAAGATGGATAATAGTATAAAGAGAGATGATTTAAGGCCTTGCTAGCTGGCTTTAAATGGCTTCAAGACTCTGTTCAATTTAAGTTACACATGATAAGGATACAAAAGAATAGGTTAAAGAATAAAAGTATTTCAAATCAATTAAAGTACTAGAAATTTATCTTGATAGAATCAAAGCTATCTCTATCATTATCTTAATTTTTTAAAAGACATGTAGCACCTTTTTATCTAGAAAATTACACTTATTTTTGTAAAATTCTTGGCCGTCCTTAAAAATATATGATTCATGAATTTTTTTAAATAAATATTATTATATGATTCAAGTGAATTTACTTTATTTTATAATCAATTTTAATTACATATTGTATCTTTTATAATATAATAATTCATCTAAAAAAATCTGTATTATCAGTATATATATAATTTAATAATTTATAAAAAAATTCATATAAGAATGAGCTGATCGATGAAGATAAAAAATTTGGATGAAAATTTCAATTCTAAAATTTCATTATTCAGGGTGTCAAAAATTAAAAAGAAAATGTATGTTCTTTTTTGGTATAATTCAGATTCTATCCATTGGGTAATCTAAATAATGTTTAGAAATAAATTGAAAAGATTGAATGAAAAAAGTATAATTTGATTCCCCCCCAAAAAATAATGTATTTTCCATAGATGCCACGCGGCAGTAATTAAAGTCAAACAGGAGTCCAAAAATCCCTCACGCGCTCACAATTTGCCAATGTGTAAAGTTAACGTACTCCCTTAATCACGTGCCCAAATTTAACGGACTTTCCCTTCCCGAATCGAAATCCCCCGCGCATATTTAAAAACCAACCAGATAGCGAAGACTCCCACTACTCCACTTCCTCGAACCTTTTCTCTTTTCCCGTCAGATCCCTGATTTTTCCCAGTACCCAACCAGGAAAAGATTATCATGTCATCGATCCGTCCGAGCAACGACGTCAGCGGAATCCTCAACCTCATAACCTTATTAGTTTCGATCACGATCTTCGCGGCGGGATTATTGCTAAGCAAGAACGCCGTCACGGAATGCGAACGCCTCCTCGACAAGCCACTTATCTTGGTCGGACTCTTTCTCATGCTCCTATCTTTGACAGCCCTCATCGGCACGTGCTGCAGAGTGCCGGGACTGCTCTGGATCTACCTCGTCTTCATGTTTCTCTTCATCTTGGGCGGCGTCGTTTTCACTGCCTTCGCTTTTGTGGTGACGAATGAAGGTGCTGGACGGTCGTTATCCGGGAAGGGATATAAAGAGTACAGGCTGGGGGATTATTCTATCTGGCTTCAAAGGATAGTGAACAACGCTGAGAATTGGAATAAGGTTAAGACTTGTTTGGTTCAATCCAGGATTTGCACCGATTTCCATAGCAAGTTTCACAATGATAGTCTGCAGAAGTTCCACCATAAGCCCTTGAATGCTCTTCAGGTACGATTTTCGTTTTTATTTTTTTTTTTAAATTTTTTGATAATATAATTTTTGTAAAACGATTTTTGTAATTAATATAAAATTAATAAACACTCCTTAATCGAACCCTTATTTTTTATAAATGCAGTCTGGTTGTTGTAAGCCGTCAAACGACTGCGGATTTACGTATAAGAATCCGACTAATTGGACAAAGGAGCATGGGATATATAAGAATCCCGATTGCAAAAAATGGGATAATAATCCAAAAGTTCTATGCTTCAATTGCCAATCGTGCAAGGCTGGGATTCTAGACAACGTCAAGAATTCCTGGAAGAAGCATAAGGTAGCCCGTATCAACGTCATATTCCTTATCTTCCTCATCATTGTATATTCCTGTGCTTACTGTGCTTTCAGAGACAGCATGCGAGACGATCATGCTGAGTATCACCGAGGGTTGAAGCCTTGATCAGCTTGTTCAATTAGGTTTATTTCATTTTTTGATGGCTTCTTTTTATTTGTTTCTGTTGGTGTCTGCGTCAATATATATATACATGATCTCAATTTCTATCCCTTCTCGCTTCTATTTTAGCCCATTTTTGGACCAGTTCTCAACAAGTGTGATCATGATTGGGCTCTGGACAACCCTCACTGGCTAACTCAAATTGGCTAGCACCCGAGCTTACCCATGGGGGCTTAAGCAACCTCTTTTGGACTTAGTATCCAATATATATAGGAGGATTCAGTCCATTAGAAGTTGGAATGTACCCTTGCTAAAGCCATTAGGGAGAGGAATCTGTTTATATATATATATATATATATATATATTTGTTTACTTTTTATTTTTAAATCAAGATCAGTATTTTCTAACATCTTTTACAGGTGAGATGGCTGAGTTAGATTTTTCCTTTTAATTGTCTTATGATTTATCGAAATAATTAGTAGCAAATTAATACTGTATCGAGTTTGCAATTGAGCTGTTCATGGTAACGGATAGATATGACAATTCGTGTTTTCGTATTTTAAACGTGTCAGACAGGATTAGATACGAAATACGTTAAGACTAAATACGAACACGACACGTTTAATATTCGTGTCTTAAATTTAAAACACGTACACATACACGTTTAATACACGTGTAACACGACACGAAACGATTAACACATTTTACACGTTTATTAACGTGTCAATATACAACACGACATGATTAATAACACGTTAAACACGATTAAATAAAAATATTTATAATTAAATATAATTTTATTATTTAAATTTAAAATCTATAATTATAAAAATAATTATAACAAAAAAAATAATAATAACATCAAATATAATAAAATTTAATATAAATAACATACATAAAATTCATTATCATACATAAGGTTAAAATACACATTAAATAATTATTAAAAATTATTTATATAAGGTTAAAATAGTTTTTAACTATTAATGTTTAATAGGTTAATAAACGTGTCATATATATACGTTTAAACACGTATACACGTTTAAACACATATACATGTTTAAACACGATAACACGATTAAGTAAACTTGTTTAAACGTGTTTGTCGTGTCTGATACGTTAAGACACGATTAGACACGAAACACGTTAAGGGTAAACCCAAAACCTGTTTAACCTGTGTCTTCTCGTGTCGTGTTAATGTATCGTGTCCAAAATTATCAAATCTAGTAATGGATGCGAGACTCGAGTGAATATTTTGATGTATCATTATACAGCTTCTTATAAAGATTGCCTATCAAAAAAATGAAAAAAAAAATATAATTCAGCAAAACCATAAAAAAAAAAGTTGCAATTCAGCTTGTGAAATGGAAAATATTCAGACAGAAAGCTACATTACATCTCAAAATAATTAATGCCTTAATGCCTTGATTAAATACTGCAATTTCACCATGCTGTTCATTGAAAATGTCTAAAAATTTAGCCAAGAAACATACATACTGCTTTATATACGAGGGCGATTTATAGAATAATAAAATACAAATGGTTAATTGAAAATGGTAGGTGGCTGCCATCAACCTCTACATACCATCAAATTTAATCATGAATTGTCCCAATCGTAGTGAATTTTCGTGAGCTCAAGATGCAGTTGATGATCAGTAGACTGCTTACTTCAACATGGCCTGGACTAACCAGGAATCATATCTCTTTGCTTAATCACTGTCACTACTTAATTGACTGGCTAGTTGGCTTTGGGGATGCTTTGAATCAAAGCAAAAAGAATGATATCATTGATTGATTAAAGAGACTAAACCCACTGCCGTACCGATGGAAGCAAAGTCATTGCTTAGCCAAGAGTACTTCACTGACTAGCTAATTTGATCTAATCACTACTAACTTGGTATAAATTCTCTTAAACCTAATGGATTAAGCTTCAATTAACATTGACTAAACCAATTATAACTTAATTTTAACTTTTATCTTAATTATTAGTACTTTGAATCCCCTTATCTCCCTAACTTGATTCATTGTTCTTGTGTAGATGACATAGTTATGTTTAATTAGGAATTTAATTAGCATGAGCAACCTCTTGGAATTATATAATATATATATATACCCTTTAAAGCTAATTATTGAGAAGCTAATTTACTTTTCCTCTTGTGGTAATTAAAGAATTGTTATATGAAGGGAAAAAGCAAGAGAAAACCATATATATTTAATCCTTGCCACCCTCCAAAAAAAGGGTTTTTGAAGATAATAATAGGTAATAATAATGTGTTGAGATATGAAAATTCTGTGGAAAAGCAGATTGAACCAACCGACAGACAAGGAGAAGCATGGGTTAGTTTTCTTGGCTTGGAATTGAAGGGATATGAATAGGTATGGCAGTTAGAACCACTCTCTCTTAATCTCTTTCACTGATCACTCAATTCACTCTCTCTCTCTCTCTCTCACACACACACACACACACACATGCAACAGAAGCCAAAAGCTCACACTGCAAAACACTAACTGGTTGTACGGAACTCCGTTGGTTTTTGTAGTATATGTTTGACCGGCGGCGGCGCCACCACCACCACAAAGCAGTAGAAAAAGTCTCTTAGCCTCTATTCCGCCTACCACTTGTCACCACACTCCTCGACTCTCCATTGCCCTCTTCTATTCTAATCTATTTTTCATCCACAAAAAACCAAGCCATGACTCTTACTAAAAACTAGGACTAGTGCCCCTTTTCACCATAAAACTCTGCAACAACCTTTCACTATTAAGAACAACTTCCCTCATCCCCCCTTCTCCCCTATTCTTCTTTCACTTCATCAGATTTTCCCTTTTCCCGTTTCGTTGTATGGCTTTTATTGTGGATCAACAATCAAACTTTAAACACTTTTGTAAAATTTGCAAGAAAGGATTTGGGTGTGGGAGAGCGCTTGGTGGGCATATGAGGGCGCATGGAATAGGCGACGAGAGCGGGCACATTGATGACGATGATCCTGCAAGTGATTGGGAAGACAAATTAGGAGGGAATGTGCCACCTAGCAATAAGCGCATGTATGCATTAAGAACGAACCCTAATCGGTTGAAGAGCTGTAGGGTCTGTGAGAATTGTGGGAAGGAGTTTTTGTCTTGGAAATCTTTTCTTGAGCATGGTAAATGTAGCTCCGAGGACGCCGAGTCGCTTGTGTCCTCACCAGGATCAGACGGTGACGATGGTGTGACAAGGAGAGGGTGCGGTTGGTCTAAAAGGAAAAGGTCGTTGAGAGCTAAAGTGGGTAATTTCAACTCGAATTGCCCGTCAAGCGAAGAGGAAGATCTTGCCAATTGCTTAATGATGTTATCTAATGCAACCGTTGATCCTTTCTTCACTGAGCCTGAGGAGTCTTGTGCTTCTGCCAGCAAAGAAGAGGAGAGAAGAAATACAATGAATTTCATTGCTCCTATTGCATGTAGGGTACCTATGGACAAGGCCAAGGCCAAGGGCGTAGCCAAAGGGTTGTTTGAGTGCAAAGCATGCAAGAAAGTGTTCAATTCCCACCAAGCATTGGGTGGACATAGAGCTAGTCACAAGAAGGTTAAGGGGTGCTTTGCAGCTCGGCTTGATCATATCGATGATAGTCAAGCTGATGAAGACCACGATGTTATCACACACGAAGAATTCTTTCCCACAAAATCAACTTCAACTTTGCAATTTGATCAAGGAACTAGTGCTCCATTGGCCTCTACATCGAAAAGAAAATCAAAAGTACATGAATGTTCAATCTGTCACCGGGTTTTTTCATCAGGGCAAGCATTGGGAGGGCATAAAAGATGTCATTGGATCACTTCAAATTCACCTGACACTTCCTCTTTGGCTAAGTTTCATCAGTTTCAAGGTCACATGGAGCCGATTCAGCAAACACCAAAGTTCATCGACAATTCTGAGCCGCTCGATCTTAAGCTCGATCTCAATCTCCCTGCTCCAGCTGATGATCTTGTACGACGGAACCACGCTAATCCATCCAGCTTTGATGTTTCAACAGAAATCTATTTGCAGCCTTGGATAGGCGTTGATGCCAAAGAAAAGGAAGAGAATCATCAACACCAACTGCAAGTTGACAATGATAACAAAAATGACAAGAACAATAATTGTAATAGTTCTATGCAAAATGCAGATGACGAAGCAGACAGTAAGGTGAAGTTAGCAAAACTAAGCGAACTAAAGGACATCAATATGAGTGGAGGTTCATCGCCATGGCTGCAAGTTGGGATTGGTTCAACTACTCATGTTGGCTCTGACCCTTAAATTTTTTTTTATTGCATTATGAGATTTTTCCTCATTTTTATTTACTATCAATCGTTTGTAGACTTTTTGTATTTATATATAACTGTAATTACAAAATCAAACATGTTATTGCTGGCATGTTTCGGCATTAGGGGTGAAAATGAAATGCACAGAAACTGCTTTTTGATGCCTTGTCAGTATTTTATTACAAGTAATTTTTGTCAACTTTTTCATTATTCTCTTTTGGGTTCTGTCTCTGCATGGTATGTACAGAGAGTCTTCAAGCTTTCTTCGTTTGCAACTTTCAGGTTTTGGGCCTGATATGAACTTGTACCAGAACAAACCTCTGCTCTTCATCAATGGACTTTCAGACTAAAAATAAATTGCCATGTTCTAGATACAATTGATGAGTTCTGATTTTAAGTTGATGCACTATTTTACTACTTGTGTACTTAATTTCTGAAAACTTTTTGCTTTGCCACTCTTTGCTCAAAGTGGAGGGGGGGCAGGAGGAACCTCAACTCGCTCTAAGAGAGACACTTGTCGGGCAGAAAAGAGTTGGTCCTGGCAAGTTCGACGGTCCACCACGATTTTAATCTCAAATAAAACATGGCCAGTCGTTTACCTTGCTTTAATTGGCCTAGACTACATACGGGGTCAGCATAAATACCTGCCAAGTTTTCGAGCTTGGACTAGCGAGCTATAGAGCAGGAAGCATGACTGACATTATGGGCAGAGTTGTTGCGGTATTGTAATATCCATGATAAAACTCCATTTTCAAAAATATATTTCACCAAACGACCTCTGATAGGGTTTGAGTTCAATCAAATAGGAAAGAGTAGAAGCCCGCAGGCCTTAGCCCAATGGTCACCCACCATTGAGAGCCGAGACTTGAATATGTATTCCTAACTTTTCAAGTAGGTTAGGGGAGAAGTAAGTGAACTATCTACACCGAAACCACAAGTTCACTAAAATCGAATTTGACTCTGGAGTTCAATACACGATCGAACCAACAAAAGAAACTAGTGGCCGTTAAAGTTTAATGGCAAATTTGTATGTTTTCAACTTGCTAGAGCCTGAGATTATTTTAAATTGATTAAGTGGTTTGAGTAGAACACTACTCAAGTGAACTATGAAGTTTGATTATACATATATCAGGAATTATTGGAGTTCTGAATTTAATTTAGTTTAGATAGAATTAATCGAGGGGGAAAAAATAATTCAGCTACATGTGAAGGTAAAGTAGAATACTTGAAAAAATAAAACATCATGAAGGGGGGAAATGGTGAATATATAACACGTTATTACATCCTATATATATACTGTAAGGGGGAAAGGGTGATCTTTTTTTTTTTTTGAAGGGCAGAAAGGGTGATCTTTAACCCCCATGAAAATATGAAAATGGTCCAAAGGAAATTGTTGGTCCATACTCCCAGTGCATATATATACATATATATAAAATAGAGATTAATTAGTTCAATTATCTCCCATTGCTTACTCTTTTATATATTATAAGATCAATGTATGTATCACTGTATAAGAAGAATTTGGACAGAAAATCAAATGTATATTATATATATTGGTAGCTATAAATGTGACCTAGTGATAAAGATGGTTATGGATATCCTTTAACCGGGTTTTGACTCGATCATATAAGATATAGGCATCTCATATTTGACTTATATTTGGGTTTGGGATGAAATTCGAGTAGCAAATTTACTTAGTGATTAGGTAAATCACCTTTTAGAAGGGAGAGAAGACTGGTGGTTGGAATTCTAATACCCATATTCTCATCTTTTAATTAAATTTTTTGAAAATATCTTTGCATTAATCTAAGGGTCTATTTCCTCTCCAACACCAAAGATATAAAAAAAACTAATGTATGAGAGAATAATACTAGACTAGATTAGCAACAATAGGCTTGACTTTGCTCAAAATTTTTGGTTCTAGCACCTTTTATTATTAACCTAACAACTTCTTTACTAGTTCTACGCAGCTGAACGAGGGCAAGTTGAACTTAGAACCACTTGGTGAAAAATATCCAAAAATGCTACAGCAACGGACCCTGCAGTCATGAGAATCACCATTAAAAGTTGGAGAATATAATTTATGGTCTATATGTATAATTAAGTTTGAAATCGTTCTTTCTTGGGCTACATCATTAACCTTGAATCATGAGAGGGGAAGGAGTAGTCAATGATTCTTGTTTGGTGCTTTTCCATCTTTAGAGACAAATGCAAAAGGAAAGCTTTGTTGTAGCCTTCTTATCTTCAAGTGGAATCTTCCTACAAAGTGCCTGCCATTACTTGTTTGACTTTGGAAGTTGCCCACTTCATCAACTAGCAAGCAAATGCAATTAGAAAAATCTTAAATTGGGTGGTTTGCTTCCAATGTGGCTACTCCTTTTGGACTACAGATTATATACATGTGACTCATGAAAGGCAATACAAACAGTAAAATTAATTGATTACATTATGGAGATAATGAAACATGTGTAACATAATTAACTTCAAGCCTTTTTTCTTCCTTTTCGTTTACGGGTAGTTATTTTCATATATAATCGTAAATACAATAAATTATTACAATCGGAATAGATCAAATCTTTATAAGAAAATCAATTCATACATGTTAAATTAAAGATATTTTTGATACATAACTATAATAAAGATCTCGTTATTTACTATTAATTGATTTTAAATTAAATGATCATTTTAAAAATGTAATGTGGTATTAGAACAGCTATTATTTTTATCCATTGATCTCACGATATTCATATTACGTGATAGATTCGTTGTCTTTATCTTGAAGAAGAAATATAGAGTCTTTATTGGTACATTAATTCTCTACGGGGTCTAATAGGGAGGATGAGATTGGAGCCAAAGGAAGAGAATTAACGCGGTTGGGGTTGCGCTGTGGCCCCTGGATTGAGACTTAACCGACGACAAATGCGCCAAGAGTGATAATTACGGAACCTTATTTTGTTTAAGTTGTTATGAAATCCGTGGCCTGTGACTACAATATTCCCCGCCGACAAGTAAAACATAAACTCACGAGTTACAGCAAAACAGCGTCATTTTGATAATCAGTATTCCGAAAATTCTTAATTGTTTAATGTGATCATGGAGAACAAACTTTTACTTGCTTATAATCAACGAGGGATTTCCAGTGTTTCCAACTCAGAATTTCACGTGACAAAGTCTAGTACTAGCTTAAACAAAAGACTAGGGTCGCCTTGTTTCCCTGCAAAAACTTTCCTTCAGAAATCTGATTCACTCTTCGGACGAAACTTCCCCCGTATGATACCAGCAATGGAATGCGTCCAAAGTTGCAGCCATTTATTTTTCTTTTTCTTTTTTTTTTTTAATTGATTTCCATGATTATTATTCAGTGGGTCTGGAATTCAACTGGGTCACAGGCTTCACAACAAACCGCGTAGCGCACCCAAACTCCAACTAGCTAGGATTTTGTTCACACCTGAAACAAACAATGGCAGAAACTTCCCTTCATGGGACCCTTTCGAATACTTCCTTCGCCGCTAAAGACCTTGCTTTTGTCTGAAACAAATTTTGGGGGAGGGATTCAGACCCGGCATAACGTTTTTCCCAAAACTTGTTCGAAACCTCTGGAGAACTGAGGGAAAAATTAAGAAGGCAAACCAGAAAATGAAAGAATGTATGTATTTTTAATTGAACAGAGGAGTTGTTACATCACCATTTATATACGAGCCGGCAACCAAAGGAAACGCAACTTTGCCAACTAATTACCTCTAGGAGAAGTAAAAGAGTAATTACAGTACATGAGATAACTACTTAATAGTAAAAGTAAGAGATCTAAAACTAATATAAATAAAACACTTGTACTATTCGACATTCAACCTCAACTGTCCTCGCTCTTAAACATTCAAGCTTCACCCTTTCATCCTTCCCTATTGCTTAATAGAACTAGTTCTTGAAACAGTGTATTAGACCAGAACAAGTATGATGATTAAGCAATTTTCCATTCATCAATCGGTCAAGGGGTTTGACATACTAGAGGAAACGAGAATTCATAGAGATTGCAAAACAAAAGAGAATTGAAGATGAAGTTCAGTAGCTAAAACCAATGAAAACAGAGATGTAAGAGGTTGTCTTGGACATGCAAGCTTTTGGGTCATTGTAGTAAAAGTTCATCCTGAAGAAACAAAAGAACACACGCCATCCCTTTTACGATTTTGTCCGAACCAAGCATGGAAGTTGCTCACCATCTGCAAAAAAGAACACTCGAACTGCCTTAGCTAGAAAAAGCATGACCGACCAAATTACAACAAAGTGTCTTGTTCTTGTCATTTTAAATCTAACCAAGAAAGACATCGACACATACCAGAGCAGCCTGGCAATTGCATTATCTTCATACTAAAAGTAATTCCCCAGTAATTTCAACAGGCATTTAGAAATATTAAAGAAAATATCTCTGTAACATGTTTGTTTACAGCTTGAACTCGAGCGCTTTTACCATAGCTTGTTTTAAGTTACAGTTTTGCAATTCAACTATAACAGTACCAAATTAAGGCTGAATCATCTGTCAAAGTTACTTTCATGCTCTGCAGTAACTTGTTTCACATCATTCCCCAATGTCCAATGGAAATCATTTCGATTGTCAATGATTATAAGATCCGAAATTGATCCTCGTGATATCATGACATGAGAGATAGCAGTTATGGTTGATGACTGTGATGTGTCATATTGATGCATCCAAGCTATGAATTGAAGCAAGGTTGCTATACTGCTAGTGGAAAAAAAGAAAAGAAAAAAGCAGGCTCTGCCCTGTTCGATCATTTCACCCCCGTCTTCCCTGTTGGGCCAAAAACCCTTGATGAGGATGTACGGGGAGGGCATATCAAAGAGTACTTTAAAAGCTCACTGTGCTGCCAGTATTGTCATCCTCACCGCTGGGCATGCGATACAATGTGGTCTTCTTTACGCCAGCTTCAGTTCCTGTCCATGTTGAATTGGTCTGAAGAGACACGATCTTAATGTGCCCCAAAGTGCTTTTTTCCATGTGAAAAGAAATACGACCATTTCCTTCTTGCCTAAGCTATAGCTTTAATCCAAATTTATTCCAAAAATTGTCGTACATTCACTAATTTGAACTTGTTCAAGTATTTAAATTGAACTTCCATTGTTTAAATTTCATTGGCTTTAGCTTTTTAGACGACCCAATGGCAAATTCTTTCTCGTGATACCCCACAAAGACCAAAACAGATTTGATCAAAAGGCGTAGATGCTTCCAGCCCAACTCTCTTTCAAAGTAAAGAAACGAAAATTTCCACCAAATAATGTGTAAAAATTTGGTATTTTGTCCACATGAATGAATGGGTTGGGGCGGGGGGGGTGGCACTAGGACTAGGACTGGGTCTACCAAACCCTAACAAAACGGCATTTGCTACCCCCCCATAGAAAACTCCTTCCTCAATGGGAGGTTAGTTTCCTGCCCATTTCCCCACCCTTCATTCCCATCAGACGTTTCAACAAAAAGATCCAAAATTAAAGGAAAGTAAACCCCAACAAAAGTTGACATTATACTGGATTTTTATTTTACTTTACTTCATGATCTACATCATGGCAAAAAAAAAGGGGCAGTAGCCGGTCCAGCCGGCATGCTAAAGCTACCAACACTCTGACAGTTGGCCCAAATCTCACCGGCAAAAAGGTGTAACTGATACTTAAGGGTTTTAATTGCAGTAAAAAAAATAAAAACTACAATTACGGTAATATGACACGTGGACAAGACTTCATTTGTTTTCCTGTGCTTGTCATTTTGTTCTGTGTCACAGCTAAGGGGATTTCTTCGTACAGGACATCCTTGGGGGGTTTTTTCTATAGTCTGCTTCGTCGTTACAACAAACCCCAGCAGTTTTCTTGACTTGTACAAGCAAAAGACACCGGTTTATCCTGGTAACCTCCTGTTAATTCCTGAAATGCCCTTGAAGAAGGGGCAAGTTGGGAAAGTTCGGATTAAGGAAAGGAGAGGGAATAAATACAGAAACGGGCAAGTCTCGCATGTTACATGTCGCTCTTTGTTCCTTCATGCATACGCCTTTTATTAAATTTTAATTTATTGAAATTTGCCGTTTTAAGGGGAAAATAAATTACCCTTTTAATCAGAAAATCCATTTGTTAGTTTTATTCTAATTTTTCTTTTTTGTATCTTTGTATATATCTCTTGGTGGAGGAATGCTTGTCACCTACTCCTTTTTTAGTTTTTCACTCTCTTTCTATGTTTCTTTAAAACTCTATCCCCACAAGGCAAAGACAGAGTGCAGAGCTCACAGCCTTTGAGGTAAAGATTCAGCTGTGTCTTTGGAGGGGTGTTGGGTCGTCTTGGATTTTTGGCAATGGAGAAATATAAGTGTAAATTGTGCTTGAAAAGCTTTGTAAATGGAAAAGCTTTGGGTGGTCATATGAGGTCTCACATGTTGCATTTTCCGGTTCCTCCCAAAGTTGAAGAACAGGAACGACTGGAAGTAGCCCAGAATCAACCAAGCGAAGAGTCTGAGGCAGCTTCGGCTTCATTTTCGTCATCCGAGGAAGAAGGAGAAGAAAAAGGGCAGTTTTATGGGCTTAGGGAGAATCCAAAGAGAAGTGTCCGCTTGGTGGATCCTGAGTTTGTTGACGCTGGTTCTGTTGTTCTTCAAGACAGAGAAAGCGAGACGGAGTCGCATAAGAACCCAACTCGGAGACGATCTAAACGGACTCGGAAGATACTGGAGCATCATCAATATCATCACCAGCAACAAGAAAGTCAAGAGCTGCAAGAAGAAACAATAAAGAAGCTTAAAGATAACAATAACCAACTGAGCAAGACCGAGTCTTGGGCTGAGCCTGAACCGGTGAGTTCGATCTCTGATACAACGACTGAAGAAGATGTCGCTTTCTGTCTTATGATGCTTTCAAGGGACCAATGGAAAAGCAAAGTACATCAAGATGATGATGAGGAAGAAGCAACAGAAATAGAAAAGTCTATGGAAGAAACAGATGAATCAGAAGAGTACTTCAAAATAAGCAAGGTAAACAGAACAACTCGAGGTAAGTACAGGTGTGAAACGTGCAACAAAGTTTTTAAATCGTACCAAGCACTGGGTGGACACAGAGCGAGTCACAAGAAGATCAAAGCTTACTCGCCAGCAACTCATGAAACAGAGTTAGAAGCAGAAAATGTGGGTGCTTGCTCTGTGACAGAAAAGAAAATTCATGAATGCCCTGTTTGTTTTAGAGTGTTCTCATCTGGACAAGCTCTTGGAGGCCATAAAAGATCTCATGTAACTGGTCAAGTAGTAGCAACTACCGAAAGTACTCCTGTTAAAAGCTCCAAAAAGTTGGTAGATAATCTGATAGATCTTAATCTTCCTGCTCCAATGGATGACGATGATGTTAGCCAAATTGAACTCTCTGCGGTTTCGGATGCTGAATTTGTGGTTTGCAACAATGTTTGATCCAAAGGTAAAAAAATTTTGGTAGCTTTTGCCTACATCTGGGATCTAAAGATTTTTGCTAGTTTACTATTTTTCCAAATTTAAGCTATAAGGTTTTCTGGTTAGTCATAGACCATTCTACTCTGTTCTAACTGTAATTCCTTTTTTTTTTTTTTTTTGAATTGTCTTTAAGTTTTGTTTGTAACAACTGATCAATTAGAACCTCCAAGAAAGCCCAGTTAAACATGCTTTTTTGTTCATTTCACTGTTGGATTAGGATTTCTGGGTTCCTCGATATTTTGTTGATGAAGAAACAGGCATTGTTGTTAATGGGTTCTGTTCAATCAAAGTTTCCTACTTTTCTAGCTGATTGTTCTTACTTCAAACCACTGGTCTTGTTCTTTTCCTCAATGCAAGGAAAGTCCTTCTCAAAAGAAGGTTCTCGTAAAAAACCAACACACTGTTTATTTTGTCCGCTACTGGCATTTGTACAGATTCATCAAGAATTCTCTGTTAGCAGTTATCTGCTTCTGTTCCATGTCCTCTTTCCTTTCCTTTCACAGCATTTTGATGCTGCTTCTTTTGCTCTGTTTTCTGTCTGAAACTGTTTCATGCTTTACCTACAAATCTGCTAAACCAGTAGATTAGGACCAGAGGTCACATTTAATGACTTTAATAGCCTTGAAGCTGAACCTGATTTACAATAAATACATTTCCATATGTCGGAAAGGGGAACCCTGAAAAAGATGAAAAAAAAAATCCAAAAAGCAAAATCCCCTGTTTTAATCAGAGAATAACGTGTCTGGCATAGCTTGGCCAAAACCAAAGTATCCCTCTGACTCAGGATCAGTGAAAAAGTATCTAGAAACTTCAGTCCACCTCCAATAAATTTTGCAATAAATGAATATTAATAACTATTACACTTTTTTTGGGCAGTCTCTTCCTTTTCCTTGTTGCTATTTTCAGGATGCCCTTTTCCATTTAATTGATTCTTATTTTTGCACTAGTTCTAGGGTGAGGGCAAGTGGGGTGCTCATGCCTCCCAAGTAATTCCCAGGTAGTTAGAACTGCTTTATCAAATGCAAAATAAACAATCCCAAGCCGCTTAAATGGCTGAGCAAGCTGCCTCTTGATTTAATTTTGAACAGTGGGACATGGTTGAAAACGTGCTGTCTTCCAGGGCAGCTCTACTCCAACAGATTGTGGTGAATCTGGCAGATGACAGCAGGAATCATAGCCATAGGAAAAATGTCAGATTAGCGTGCAATCGGTTCTGATGACTTGACACATAGGAAGAGCATGACTCTGCTTGTTTTTTTGCATTTATATGAGATCAAAATTTTCCAAGTACTTCTAACCCTTTTCTCCTTCAAGAAAGCTTTAGTTTAGGTTAAGTGAATGTGATGAACTTAGGTTAAATTAATAATGTTGGCGTATTAAATAATTGCAGATTTATGGTGAAAGACTTTTTTAATTTAATTGCTAAGTGATATCACTATCAAATATTGAATGCAAAATTAATGTATAAACAATATAAAATTCCGGGTTCCAAATGAAACTTTTATCTTAATCTATATAAAAATTAAAAAGGAACAAATATTTAAAGAGAGAAACACTATAAAGAGTGTAATTACGTAAACTTTTAGTCGAAATGAAAACTTTATTATTATTTTCAAATGAAGGAAAAGGATTGACTTTCAACTCCCAATATAGGGGTATGCCTTCCACCACAAATTGCATGAAGCTTAAGCATGGAAAGAATCGTATTTTGTGGCTGGTGGAGCTACCCAAAGAGCCAAAAAAACCTTCTTATTTGGCGCTGGGTATTTCTACCTGGTATGTTGTTTGATTGTATTAATTAAGGATTCCAAGCTTTCATACTTTTCCAAGTTGTGGCTTTTTTATTATATAATCTCGATTACATTAGCCGCCTTAATTCTACTAATCTCGATTACATTAGCCGCCTTAATTCTACTAATCTCGAGAATATATAGTAAGCTAAAGTAAACGACTCCTTGGTCAGAAAGTTTAATCAATTTTTCTTTTCAGTTGAAATAGTAAGATTAATATTTGGTCATTCAATCAATATTATCATTGGTCAAGTCCCACATTGTCATATTGAAGAAATAATAGAAGACTTCGGCCTTATCAGGGTCAATTCATAAAATGCAACATGTTGAAAATTTCAATCTATATTATCATCTTTTACTCCGATGCTTTTATTGTAAAATCTGCGATTACAATTTTTTAGAAGAAAAACTTTGCTTTAGAGATTATGATTATTAAATTATAAAAATACTCTCATAAAGCTAATTAAGAGGATGCTTAGGGTTATTTTACAAGTGGGAAATAGAATCAAAGGAAATGAAGGGCTGTTCAATGGATCAGATTGATTCTTTCAGACTACATAGCATCTTCCCAAACACTTAACATATCCTACTTTTTATTTAATTATATCCGAAAATTCCATCAACGCAAAGTCAAAATAAAATCCAGAAAAGGGTAATTCTAGATCAAGTCAATATTTTCATACCAAGTGTTCTTTTAGAGCAGGCCACGTATGATTCCCATGTACTTGATTCATCTTTATAGGCACTGCCTAATTACCCTTGAGAAAAGAAAAATTATACACCAACAAAGAAAAGGTAAAGGGCGGAAGGGGGAGAAACTAAATGACTTGCAAAATCAATAAGGGAATATGCTCATGCCTTGTTTGATGTCTTCCATTATTTTCCTCTCTCTCTTCTTTCTTTTTTTTTTTTTTTTTACCTTTCTCTTTTGACCAAATGGACATTTAGGGATCAAATTAGTTAATATAAGGCAAGTGGGTTTTATTTTTTTTTAAATTAGGGGATTGCCACCCTTTTCCTTGGAGTTTTCACAACCATCCATGCACCCAAGAAAAAACGAAAAGAAAACCCTTTGTTTCAATGATGTACTACTACTTATTCTTCAACTATTTTAAGATACTTATCTCTAAGGCTGACCTAATCAGGCAGACACATCACAAAGCTGTAGGAATAGCAATGGCATGACAGCTTGAGTTGGTTGGCTAGCCTGGCCTTTATAGTTGAGATTTTAGATGGCCATAATCAGTCGGTGGGTCGGTCTTTTGTTACCATTCAAAGGATTAAAACTAAAAAAGAAATCAAAATAAAAAAACAATAATGATGATGAAAAGGTGGAGAGAAAAGGAGCTAACGGGAGGCAAGCTCAAAGAGTGGGGGGTAAGGTTTGTGAGAGTGAGTGCCACTTCATGGTCTAATTAACGCTCCCAGTACTGGTGGTGGTGAGGAGGGGGGGGTGCCGTGGCTGTGAAAGTTTGAATTAAAAAGAGAGTAGAAAACAAACAAAATGCAAACAAACCAACCCACAATTTGCCGGCTTATGACTAGAAATTAACTTTCTCATCAAATCAAAAGGGAAATCGAGGTCAACAATGCTGATCCTTTTCCACTATAGCACTCTTTTTCTTCTTCAAAGTTCTACCAAAGGCTACCTTCACATCATTGAGAAAAGCACTTTGTCGCTTTTTGCTTCTTGGTCTAAGACCTAGTAGCCAGTAAGCATAGTGATTTACAAATTAATACTAAGGGCCTTACATTCCCTTCGGAGAGATGAAGTTTTGTTTACTCTAAAGGTAAAAAAACGAAAGCCTCGGTCAGTTTCGAGCTCTAGCAGTCTTGCACTGAACTTGGCGTGATTGCCGCAGCGTGCTTGTTGGTGTTGTTGGTCTTTGGTTATAGATACTTCTACAACCTGCAGAGAGCCAAAACTACATATTCAATGCAACTAACATTATTCTAAGGCTTGCTCGAGCTTGATTTTAACGCGCAGTCTGGCCCATTTTCTGTCTTAATTTGAACTTCAACATGAGAGAGAAACCTCTTTTTTTTTTCCCATGAAGCCTTTCTTATGGTGTTTGATTTGGATTCAAAAACACCAGGTGCATGAACTTGGTGAGTAATTTCATTCTGACAAATAGGAATTCAGCTCAATGGTCAGTCAATCTTTGAAACTACTAAGTTTTTAAACGGGTCTCTATCTATCTTTGATGTGTGGAGCTCAATATCATTTCAAGCCATGGTACCAGGGCAAGATGAGGCAGCTGGCTGAAAATTTTCATGTCACATCTTTGATGACTGATGAGTTTACACTTTTTAACGCTCACGACAAAATTAACATGCAGTAATTCCTCAGTAACATGCAGCAATAATTGTTCCCATTTGGTTGATAAAACTAGTGCAAAATCTAAGAGTTATCATGTTGTCTTAATATTTGGCCACCAACATTGCCACGATAAAGCAAGCAAACAAAGTCAAACAGATTCACTTACGTTTGTCTGTGATGGTGTACATATCATTACAGCTTAAACAAAATTAACCTTAATTACCATTTTGTGTAACCCAACAACCAAATTAAATGAAACCCACATTTCCACCACCCCAAAGATTCCACCTGCCAATGTTCCATTGGGAATCGCAGGAAAAGCTCTAGAATTTTCTTCATCTTTGTTCTTCTTTTAACTGGCAGAGGCAGTGTATTAACATTTCAACGTTAGGCTTGTGATGTAACCAGACAGTGGCTTCTCACTCAAATGTGATCCAACAACGACAGCTTATCCTCCAAACTCTTTTTGTGGGATTCAATCTTCCACACATTTCTGTTTCCTGTCCTTCCTTTTGAGTTATCTTTAATTGTTTGTAAACAATTTACTGCTACATATTTTATTGGTTGCACAGGAGAATTCATCTTTCAATGGACAATTTTTTTCTTTGGGTCACGCTACAAACACCATGATTTCATGCCTCTTTCCTTAAGTCATACACACTCGAAGACCTCACACTACCAAAGCAGTGGTTGTGTGTCTCACATGTGATCTCTCCAACCTGGTCACGGCAAACAGGAAAAACAAACCCATCAACCCAAATTGCCTTCTTTTCTTTTGTTTTTTGAATTCACTTCTATATTCCCATATATATATATATATATGGTCCCATGAAATCCATTAACCCTGGATCAAGCAAAGGCACGTGTTGGGTTTGCACCCACGAGAAATGGGAAACCTGTGACCGGTACATAGTAACTTATGTTGCTGCCTAGCTAGCTAAGCCCCTTGGGATCTGCTTTTTTGGCTGCTGGTTTCCAGCTTCACTGTTCTTTTGATTTATGTAAAATTCTACTCAAAAGAATAGAATTCGAATTCCTCTTTCTCTTTCTACTTGTTTTCCCAAACTATTTAAGATGCCAAAGAAACTTAACAACCCCATAGAAGAAAAGGAAAAAGAATTTTCGGACCACAAAATGAAACTAAAAGATGCTTTGAGGTTTAAGTGTGCAAATTAAAGAGTGTTTAGTTTGCTTCGTTTATTCCCCATTCCTTTTGAAAACAACTCAAATGCACTCTTCTTCCTCATCAAATTATGGAGCTAAAGAAGGCAAAAAGCACATATCTATCTTTTCCTGCACGTTAGGTTACATTACATAGAAAAAAGTCTTGACTCAACTTTTTGATTTTTCTTTACGTCTGATTAATACGTCGGCTGCAGATAAACCAGATATCACTGCCCTTGAAATTTGACTTTGCTTTACAAATGATACAAGGAAGAAATTCCATTGACAGCTGACTTTCCCATAAGCTTGATCTTGTCCTTTTCCTCTTGTTCAGGAAAGGGCTCAAAGCTTAGTGATAGTCTAGCAAATTCCTGGCAGTGTCTCACGGACTCGATAACTATAGAAAATGTAATTTCCAAGTGAAGGAAAAAGTGTGTGATCAATTGTTTTCTTTCCAACAATAGTTGCTGTAAGCCAGAAATTACATACTTTTCAACCTGACAAATTCCTTGTTAAAAGGTTGCAATGCACTAAAGTAGTCGGTCGAAATGGTCGGTTTAGTGGGGTTCTTTACTCCCTTTGAAAAACTTTGAAAAAAATGCTCGGGATAATCAGCTCCCAGTTTTTCCTTACTAATTCCACCAGGAGAAGCTATGGTGGAGAAAAGCAAAGATGGAGGAAATTTCTGAACATTCACCGGCACTGGTAAATCACGCCTACTCATTACTCTATGGACTTGGAAGTTAGGCTACCGACTTGCTCTTGTCCCCCTTCTTTAACAATTAAAAACTCCCCCCCCTGACCCTGGATTTTGTTTCCCAACTTGCTCTACCTACTTTGCCATGGATCTATTTCTTAATTAAGAATTGATCGAGACAAGATTATTATACTGACAATCTTTTATCAAGATTGTTATTAAAGTGATCGTGTCTGTTACTCTTCCGCTGATTTATGTCTTTGCTGAGCTTTTATGCTCATGTGGTAGAGATTGCAAATACCAGTATATGATGAACAGGATCCCAACATTATTCTAAGTATTAGATATCAGAATACGGAAAATGAAACTGTCATTGGTTTTTAAGGAGAGGGAGGGAGAGGAGAGAGCAATGGGTGGTGAAAACCAAGGTTTGTTCAACAATCATTTTACTAGTATACACACCTCCATGTTTGTAACAGCTCTTTTACCAACTTTCCAACAACAGCTTACTCCATTTCACAACATGTGAATATATTAATTTCAAAATAAATAAAAAATGCCTACATTCAATGGATGGTAAAATTACAGTTGTATATTGTTATAATTAGAGTTGTTCATTAAGGAAATCTTGCCGACGAGATACTCATGATGTGGAAAAGTTTAGATTTCAAATCTTGTTTCGTGAATTATTTTATTATAATTATAACTTGAATGAAATTTTTTAATAAATTATTATACCTACATTATTATATAAATTTAATTAATAAATTACTATACAAAATTCTCCTATGTTCTGTCTATTTCTCAATAATATCACTTAATATTTTGCTGAGAACCTAACGGAAGTTGGCTTCATGTCCTTTCCCTGTCTTCAGTTCTGACTGACCTTCTGGGATGAACTTGCAAAATTGGCATTGACTTTCGTAAAGAGCCCCAAGCATCAGCCACCTCTTCCTTCTATTTTTCTTTTTCTATTTCAAGAGTCCATTTTTTCGCTTATACCTATACTTTACTTACATTTATATTTATGTAATTTTTTGTGTGTATTATTTTATATTTTTTAATTAATTTCTCGTAAATAAATTTTACTCTCAAAAGATATTATACCATTAATTTTATTTAATAGAATTACCAAATTATCCGAACATCTTTCATATGGTAGATATATATGTAATAAACATTGAGGAAAAAAGGTATATATTGTGGTACGAGTTTGGCATAATGTTTTTAAATTTTTTTGAATTATTAAAAAAAATTATTTTTTATTATGATTAATTAAATTTTTATATTTTTATTTTTAATTAAATAAATTTTTATAACTAACGGTTGATTAACTACTATTAATCAAAACAACATTTGACATCTTTTATGTCACGTGGTGTTAACGCGAAAGGTGAAAATGTCACGTAAATGTATCATCATACCACATTAACATTTACTATCATCGTATCACATGTCAACATATCACATGACAAATGATATTTTAATTAATAATAATTAATTAACTGTTAATGATAATGATTTATTTGATTAAAAATAAAAGTTTAAAAACTTGATTGAATATAATAAAAGAATAATAATTTATTTAATTTGTTTTAAGTATTATGCCTGTAAATTTCTATTTAAAATTTTAATTATCATTTAAACATTTTTAAGCAAAATCCCAAAGTTTTCATTAAAATAAATTGGGCCTGGGCGCTTTCTTTGGACACCTTTGCACATTTGATAGATGAACTCCCTTAAAAATAGAGCCCCACGCCCCTAAGATAGCCCATGGGTCCAATATTGACAGCTAGGAGCCCATATAGGTTGGGTCTCAGCTCCGTGGGCCACTATTTTGAGAAAACAAAAAAAATATAGTCATGTAACAAGCATTTACATTAATTAATTTTATAAAATGTTTTTTAATTAATATTATCTTTAAACCACTTGTTAATTTAATTAGATTTAATATATTTTTCTATGTTGAGGTGATCACTTGGCTTTAAACTAGCCAATAACGTTTGACCATTAACATATCATATCTTTTAAAAGATACTTTTGTAAAAGATTTGTGTCCTAGTGGAACACAATAACTAATTAGATTAGAAAATTCCATATCTATATCTATAATCTATAATATAGGAAAAAAATGGTCATATTTGTCATCATATATCCAAATTATTATATTAAAAAAATTATTATTAATATCAATAAAATTTATCTAATTGCAAATGTGCAAGAATTTTAATTGTATTAAATGATTTTCATTAAAAATATTATTAAAATTTATACAATTTTTAAATAAGAATTCTAAAGCATTAATATTATAAAATTTTGATAACATGTAGTTGAAACATTAATTGTCTTTTATATATAATTAACTTTTACTAATAAACAATTAAATTAATAAAATAATATGGTTGAGACCACTTGGAAATTCACTACTTAACTCAAAATGTCAACTCTCTCATAGGGCAACAGTGTGATCATTAGTGGTTAATAACAAAATCAAGGAAATAATGAATAATATAATTGTTAGATTTCCACCATTAACACAAAGGTCAATCAATTTCTTTCCAATAAATCAACATTTTTTACACATTAATTTATCATTTTTTTAGGGTTTTAGGTATGCATAAATCTCCCATTGCAACCAAAATAAGCAACTTCATAATAATTTATCTAAAAAATTAAGGGTAAAATATATTCATTTATAAAATTTAATCAAAATTATATAAAAATCGATTAATTTTTAAAATAAATACTTCGTTCAAATGTGACATTAATATTAAATATAAAATATCTAAAATATTTTTTTTAGCGCTTTTTTTCTTAGATTTACCACCGACATCCTTGCACACACCAACTACCCATGAAGAGCACCAGATCAATGTTCTCTTGAGAGCCTTGATCAGGCTCCTTAAAGGAGCTCCAATGTTCCATCGGGAGCCTCGATTGGGCCGTTGGACGGACCTTGATCAGGACTTTTATTTGTTTAAATTAATAAAATTATATAATAATAAATTTTAAATTTAATAAAAGATAAAATTATATAATAATAATATTTTTATTTTATTAAATTAACGAAAACAGATTTATATACCTAATGAAGACTTTTTTTAAAACGGAGTGTTTATTTAAAAAATTAATAAGTTTTCGTATAATTTTGATTAAAATTTTAAAATAAAAATATTTTATTTAAAAATTAATAATTAAAATTTTAAAAAATAAAATTAAATTTATGGGTCTCACTTAAAATGAAACTGTCAGCTACAACCTAGATTTTTGCTTATTATACAAAAGAAAAATTTTGGTCAATGCAGGGCCGTCACGTGCTGCCAAAAAGTCTTGTACACGGAAGTAAAGGAGTATAATTATTTGGCAAAATTAATTTAGTGTTTTTGAGGGGCGAGGCAATCTCTCTGCGCCAAAATCCACTTTTTGTCTGCAATCTCTCTTTTAATCTTCTGCCGCTCTCTCTTCTGCCAAATTCTATTTCTATCTTCCAAGGTAACTCGATCTCTCTCTTTCACTTCTGTTTCCTTTCGAGTTTTTCCCTCATTGGGTTTTATTTATTGAGTGTTTTTCTTTTTTTAACTGGGAATTCAACTAGTTCTTTTGTTTTTTACTGGGATTTGTTTAAGCAGAAAAGAAGTCTTTCAAAAACCCAAATCACTAATTCAGGTCATGTGTTTTGGGTTTTTTTTGGCAGGTATTAAATGGGATTTGGTTGTTTTGGATTTCTGTAAGCGGTATTTTATATTTATACAGTGAATAGAATGCTGGTGAGTTTATAGGAGGGGAGTGGAATTGTGAAAGGGGAGCATTAATAGGAAGAGTTTAGGTTTTTGATTATTAGATGGCATCTCCTCCATTTGAAGTGGAGGATCAGTTGGATGAGGATTTTTTTGACAAGTTGGTCAATGATGACGACGACTTTGATTTTACTGGATCCAGCCAAAATTTTGTAGTCGAAGCTATTGATTCGCAGGAAGTAAAAGCTTTTTCTAATTTGACTATTAGTGAAACCAGCCCTGCTGGAGTTGATTCTGATGGGAAGGATGTTGATTTTAGTTTAGAAGCAGAAAAGGGTGGAGAAGATGGTGGTGATTCGGCATTATTGGATGCTAATGAGGATACTGTGGCTGCTAATGAGAGCAGTTCAGTGGCACCTAGTAATGTGAAGGAGTGTAGTGAAATTGGGTTGGGAGAGGAGGGTGTATTGGATAGAGAAACCAGTAAGAGTGGTGTAGCTTCGGGTACTGGTGTGAAAGAGGTTCAGTGGAGCTCTTTTAACTCTGATACAAATATTCACAGTAGTGGTGGATTTAGGACATACTCTGAAATTTTTAATGATTTGGGGGATAATTCTGAAGACCCTTTTGCTGAAGTGGGGATTAAGGATGATTCGGCAATGGAATTTAACACTACTGCTGGTGTATCAGGGGATTCAGTTTCTGATTTGACTGCTTCTAGCTATCTGCAAAATAATGATGTTCAATACTATGGTGTGGGATCAGAACAAAATGTTGATGGGCAAGATTTGAGCAACAGTCAGTACTGGGAAAATCTTTACCCTGGATGGAGATATGACTCAAATACTGGGCAATGGTATCAGGTAGAGGGATATGATGTGAATGCAACCATGAATTCACAAGAAAGTTTGGGTGTGTCACATTCAGCTAGTCCCGATGCTATTTCAAATAAAAAAATGGACACCTATTCTTTGCAGCAAACAGCTCAGTCTGTTATGGGAACTTTAGCTGAGGATTTTGGGAATTCCAATGCCTCTTACTGGAATCAGATTTCACAAGGAAATGCAGAGTACCCTGCACATATGGTGTTTGATCCCCAGTACCCTGGTTGGTACTATGATACGATTGCCCAAGAATGGAAGATGTTGGAGTCTTACACTCCAGCTGTAGATCAGTCAGCAACCATAGATCATAATCAGCGATATCAAAATAGTAATATTGAAAGCTATGAGTCTCAAGCCTTTGGTAGTCAAGACCATGTTATGAATCAGGGTGAATCTGCAAGCAACTACCATCAGCAAAATTCGAATAGTTTCCAAGCTTACTCAGTTTCCAAGAGAGGAACAGAAGTTTCTTCTGAAACCAAGCAATTAGGAAACCTTTATAGTCCTGTGGCTCTTGTAGATAATCATGCAGAGCAACAAAATGGATTTGAACCTTCTAGATCAGTTGCTCCTTATGAACAGCTAAGTCAGACTATTTCTCACAGTGCTGAGGTCTCTAGGTTTCAAAGCTTTATTCCAGCTCAGAGTTATACTCAGTTTAATAATCAGACAACTGTTCTGTCAGACCAACAGATGCAGTTCAGACCTGCTTTCATTGATGCTCAGAAATCAGGAAATCATCCTCAACAGCCACTTCAAACTAGCACTTCATTTTATTCTTCACCCAATGAGGGAAGGTCTTCTGCTGGACGCCCTCCCCATGCTCTAGTTACGTTCGGATTTGGTGGAAAACTTGTTGTCATGAAAAACAACAGTTTGTCTCACACAACCTCAGTGTATGGATACCAGGTAGGTCATGTTCTTTTCTTGCTTGATTTAGGTAGTTCAAGTTTCCGCTTTGTTACAATCTTTGTGCTGCTACTGTAGACATCAAGCTAGTGTTTGTTTTCTGTGAAGGGCTCTGTAGCAGGTGTGATCAATGTTCTAAATTTGATGGAAGTTGTCAACGACAACAGTGATGCTTCTAGCTTTGGATTTGGTGCTAATGATTACTTTCAGACATTGTGCCAGCAATTCTTCCCTGGTCCTTTGGTTGGTGGGAATATTGGAAATAAAGAGTTGTATAAGTGGATTGATGAAAGGATTGCGAACTGTGAATCTTCAAGCATGGGCTACAGAGGAGAAGTTTTGAGGTTGCTTTTTTCTTTACTGAAAATTTCATGTCAGTACTATGGAAAACTTCGGTCTCCTTTTGGCACTGACCAAACTTTGAAGGTGAATTACTGCTAAATAAATTCCCTTTTCAATGTTACTGTGATTGTTTTTTCTGCTTTTCTGTTTATATCAGGTTGACTGGAATGACATTATAAATTAACTTGGTTTCTTAATTTACTTTCTTGAATTTTTGTACACCTTTTTTTTAATTCAATTTACTGCTCCCTGCAGTTATATAATTGTGATGGTTTTTCACTAGTAATATGGCTTGTCGTGCTTCATTAATTTGAGGTTTTGGTTCCTTTTTAAGACAGAAATATAAGCTTAACTCAATCATTCGATTTCCTTCCATTTTCCACCGCAAGACCTCAAATTTAGCAACTATCTCATGGACATAATACAGAGCTCTGACCCTCTGTTGTTCTTTTCTTTCTTCTTTTCTGCTTTTCTATCCTTTTTGTTTAACATTAGGAAAGCGATTACCCAGAGTTAGCCATTGCTAAGCTTTTAGGGTCTGTGAAAGGGAAGGGAGTGCAATCAAGTGCATATGGTGCTTTCATGCACTGCTTGCAGAACTTGCCCTCAGAAGCACAGATGCAGGTATGGATAGCCTACCCTTTCGGCTTTCTTCTAATAATTTTATTTGTCCTGCTTTTTTTCTCAAAAAATTTTCATTGATATTTCCTTAATAGGCATCTATTATTGGTTTAGGCTACTGCTCTTGAGGTACAGAAGCTTCTTGTCTCTGGTAGAAAGAAAGAAGCGTTAGAATTAGCACAGGAAGGTCAACTGTGGGGACCAGCTCTTGTTATTGCATCTCAGCTTGGTGATCAGGTTCTTGCAATCGCATTTCACTTATGTTTATTGTTCTATTGTATGTGTTCAGAATGGACCTTGGTTGATCTACTTTTATCAGTATTGAATTGACCTACTAGGATTTGAGGCTTGATTTCTTCTTTCTGATAATTGAAATTACGAATGCATGCAGTTTTATGGTGATACTGTGAAGCTAATGGCACTCAAGCAATTAAAAGCTGGATCACCATTGCGGACATTATGCCTACTAATTGCAGGCCAACCTGCAGATGTGTTTTCCACAGTTTCCCCTAGTAGCAATCTCCCTGGTTATGTACATACTGCCAACCAGCCTGGACAGGTGTATATGATTTGAGCTCTTGCATTGAAAAGATCGTTCTCCTTTTTGGATTTTTGCCTGTTGCTTTCTTAGAGCTTTTCAACCATCTTTTCTCAGTTGTTCAGATGTATATGTGTACTACAGATTGGAGCTAATATGTTGGATGGATGGGAAGAGAACTTAGCCATCATAACAGCTAACAGAACAAAAGATGATGAGCTTGTTATTATTCATCTTGGAGATTGCTTGTGGAAGGAGAGGGCTGAGGTAGGCTGCATACAGGCCTTACTGGTTTAAGTCATTCTATCTCCTTTCTTTTTGCTCCTTTCTCTGCATTCATTAGAATAATTTCTCTTTGTCCTCAAAACCAATTGCACAGGTTGCTGCTGCGCACATTTGCTATTTAGTTGCAGAAACCAACTTTGAGCCATATTCAGATGGTGCAAGACTTTGTCTTATTGGCGCTGATCATTGGAACTGTCCACGAACGTATGCTAGTCCCGAGGCTATTCAGGTATCTAAGCGTTACCCTTTCATCTGATATTGATAGAACCATTCAAACAGTGATGCAGCAGTTGACCTTTATTTATTGTAGGCTTTTAATACTTACTGACAGTGAATCTTGATTTCAGTCTTTCTCTTGTTGTCTCTGGCATGCAAACGTTTTGTATTTTAGAACTAGTAACCTTCTTTTTGGTTCTTGTGAAGTAGTTACTAATTTGAATTTTGACCAACTATAATGTTTTGCTTTCATTTTATCTCCACCTTCCGTAGTAGCACCACATAACTAGCCTTTTAATATCTGGGCAGAGGACAGAACTGTATGAATACTCGAAGGTGCTAGGAAATTCTCAGTATCTCCTCCTACCGTTTCAGCCATATAAGCTTATTTATGCTTACATGCTGGCTGAAGTTGGAAAAGTGGCTGATTCTTTGAAGTAAGTCTGAGGTACTTATAGCATATAGCCTGATGGTTGTCACTAATTTAGGTTGACCCTTATTTCTTTTACATGATATGTTGGTTCAGATACTGTCAAGCCATTTTGAAGTCTTCGAAAACTGGCCGAGCACCTGAAGTGGAGACTTGGAGACAATTAGTATCATCTCTTGAGGAACGATTAAGAATCCACCAGCAGGTATCTCTTTGTCATTAGATCATATAATCTTTCTTCTTTATAGAATAAAAAGGACAATTTAATGTGCAGGGTGGTTACAATACAAATTTGACTCCAAACAAACTGGTTGGTAAATTGCTCACATTCTTTGATAATACTGCTCAACGTGTTGTTGGAGGCCAACCTCCACCTCCACCCTCAACATTGCATAGCAGTGTTCATGGAAATGAGTTTCCCCAGCACCCAGGGGGCTCAAAGGCATCTGACAGTCAACCAACAATAGCGGTGCAATCGCTAATGTCTTCTCCATCAGTGGCATCAACAATGGCCATGCCATCACTAATGCCTTCTGCATCAGTGGAATCAAAAATGGCCATGCCATCACTAATGCCTTCTGCATCAGTGGAATCAAAAATGGCCATGCCATCACTAAGGCCTTCTGCATCAGTGGAATCAAAAATGGCCATGCCATCACTAATGCCTTCTGCATCAGTGGAATCAACAATGACCATGCCATCACTATTGCCTTCTGCATCAATGGAACCCATTAGTGAATGGACTGGTCAGACCGACCTATCGACAATGACTGGTAGAAGTATCTCGGAGCCAGACTTTGGTCATAGCAACAGAAAGGTAACTGCTTAAATAGCTGTGGATTGAAGTTCTTTACACACACACACACACGAGTTCTCTTTTAATTGGCATGTAAAGAAGAGTTTCTCACTCTTCCCCACATCTGTATTTTTTTCTATTCCTTGGGACAAATGGTGCAACAAAAGGCTGTGATCTTATGGGTGGTTTTTTCTTTTTGATAAGGTTAATTCATCCAATGAAACTAACTCATCAGGGACACAAGAAAAAGCAGCAGTGTCAAGTGGGTCATCTCGTTTTGGTCGATTTGGCTCACAGCTGTTCCAAAAGACCTTTGGTTTGGTCCTAAGATCTCAGCCACATCGTCAGGTAGTTTGGAGTGAGCTAAATTTTTAAAGATGATTTTTTATACAAAATATTTTCTTAATTAAAATTGAGCTTCTTCTGCATGCCATGTTGAACATGCAGGCTAAACTGGGTGAGACAAACAAATTCTATTATGATGAAAAGCTCAAGAGATGGGTTGAGGAAGGAGCTGAACCTCCAGCTGAGGAAGCAGCCTTGCCACCTCCACCCACGAGTGCAGCTTTCCAGAATGGCATGAATGATCTCAGTATAAAAGATTCGCCCAAAATCGAAAGCGTTCACACTAGTAGTGATAATAAAAGCCCCATCTCTTCTGATCAGAGCTCAGGAATTCCACCAATTCCACCCAGTTCAAACCAGTATTCTGCTCGTGCACGTATGGGTGTTCGCTCAAGGTATTAGCATTAATTAACTTATTAGGTTGTTATGAGCACTCTCTCCCTGTGGGGTGTGGAAGGTGGGGGCATTCAACTATCAGTACTTGAATGCTTATTCTCCTTAGCTTGTGGCTGTCTCAGTGTTCTCTTTCTTGTACTAATTTAATTATCATTAGTTGTTAGTCTATGTTTTAACTTAAATTTTCTCCTTTAATCGAACTTTTTAAAATTATTTCAGGTACGTTGACACATTCAACAAGAGTCGGGGAAGCCCTGTAAATTTATTCCAGTCACCTTCTATTCCATCTGCCAAACCTGTTTCCGGTTCTAGTCCTAAGTTTTTCATCCCTTCTCCTGTTACACCTACTGAAGAGATGGTTAAAAAGACTGGGGAAAACATTCAGGAAGCAGTCCTGACCAATGAAAGTTCACCATCATCTTTTAATCAAGATTCATCATCTCCAGTACCATCATTCTCAACACCAGCATCTGCATCAGTATCACTATCATCATCATCATCATCAGTGACTATGCAGCGGTTTCCTAGTGTGGATAATATAGTGCACAAAAGGGTAGCAGCAGTAGAAGACAGCAACTCTCGACGTACAGCATCCTGGAGCGGAAGCCTCAATGATGCTTCCAATCTTTCTAAGACAAGGGAAATAAAACCTCTAGGAGAAGCCCTAGTTATGCCTTCATCGTCATATGCTGACACTAATTCCGGTGAAGACCTTCACGAAATCAAGCTTTGAGGTGTGCTCCGGTTATTGTTGTGTATACTATAATCACCCCATTTTGCCGCGGGAAAGGGAGATGGGGGAATGACGGATGGCACTGATCGGGAGTTTCTGTTTTTGGTGAAACCCCTTCATGATCCTGTTATATATGTACTTTTTAGGCCAAGAATTGGTCTGAATGCCCCTGGTGTTGCGGCCATTCCTTCGTTTGAGAAACCAATGACATGGGCATGTAACTGCGTTCTTGTACAGGAAACGGTTCGTTCATCATGCAAGGGCCATGCGATGGACCAAAGAGGCGCCAAAAGAGGGCTCATCCCTCATATAAATTTGAAGAAGTTGCTAACTGAAGACTGAAAATACATATTCTTTTGGTTCCATTTCTAAAGTCTAAACCAGTAGTAGTACTAGTAATTTTTTTTCCCGTTAAATCTGAATAATAATTATATTATATAGCATAATAAAATATGGGATATCTGGATGCTTTGTTGCCTCCATCTTCATTCATTTGTCGTCCTCCATGCAGATAATGATACCAATACATTTGTCATCAATCTCACATCAAAGTGATACTTATCAGGCAAGTTGAAAATATTTCACCCATTGGAGAATTGGAATTCCTCTTTTTCTCAGTCCAACCATTCGGATTCGATAAACACGGAACGAAATAACTATTTCATGAATCGAATAGTGAAATAAAATTATGTTAAATAAAAATGATAAAACGAAATTGTATAAACGGAATAAAATAATTATTTCATAAAGTAATTATTTAATTTTTTTATTTTGGGTCAAGAATGATTAATTCGGGATTTAGATGATAATTATTTTAAATTAAAATAAAATAAGGTGGCATGAGAAATGAATAATAAATAAATAATATTGTAATTTTCGAAGTATGTGGCCGTCAATAAACAAGATCCGGGGACACCAAATGCAATTTTCCCAAACAATGCACAAACAAAAAAGAATAAGCAATCTAGGAGAATATATTCACGACCTTTGCCAATTTAGGAGGATATATCCATTTCAATTTCTCTTGCGGGGACATTATTTTGTTTATGCAATTCTTTGTTTTGGTTCAAAGAAAAGTTGCGGAAGAGTGATGGAGTACACGGCGAAGCAGCAACCCTCCCAACAGCAATACCAATATCAGCAGGCATATGATCCTTCCCAGTACGATCAATCAGCCGCCTACTATTCCTACACCAATCAACACCAGTATCAATATGATCAAGGACGACAACAACAGCAATACCAGTATTACCCTCCTCCTCAAGATTCTTCTTCCCAACAATACTCGCTGTTTTGTCAAGACGCTGCTCCCATTCACCCTCCCGGCGTCCCCTTGGACGCTGCCCACCGCAATCAGCCAACCGTTTACTATCAACCGCAGCCTGCAGTGGAGCCTCAGCAGCAGCAGCAGCAGCAGCAGGTAATTCCGGTGACGGGATCGGATTCCGGCTTTGCGACGGCGAATTTTGTGGGGAATATGGATTTGGCCCAGAGGGATAATTGGCCCCCTCAGGTTAGGGTTCTTTTGTATATACATTTTCTTCTATGAGCCATAAGGTTGAATCCTGAAGAACAATATATTCGAATTATCTTATTTTATTTTTCTAAAAGTTTGGTGATTGCCAATTTGTTTAAATTGCTTGAAAAGTTTTAAAATTTGATGTTCATGGAAGAACGAGACTTGTCATTGGTGTCCAAAATGGCCAATGTTGTGATTGGAAATTGTATTGTAATTGGATTAGCTAAGACATGGTAAGAATCATGGTTTGGAAAATGCTTTGCTTCTGAAACTTGTTAATGGATGAATTAACAATGTTTGTTGGTTGATGTGATGTGTGGATATGGTATTTGGACTGTCAATAACAATCAGTTGCCTGGACTTGGCTCAGTTTAGCACTTTGCCCAGTTTCTAAGTTAAAATGAGCCTAGCTTAAGCAACTATATATGATCTTGTTAAAGTCTTTGCTGTATTAATTCGTGTTTGTCTATCTTTAGAGTACCAATGCTACATATGACTGGGCATAGATTGCTTCTTGTTTTAAAGCCTTGGTATCTTGTAGCAAATTAAGAGAATTGTACAGCAAAGATTTCTTATCAAAGGACTGGGCTGAGTCCATTTGAGTTTTAGCTCAAATAAGATTTTGTTGGATCGGCTCAAGGTGGAGTCACCCCTTTTTATTTTGTTTCTGAGGAGCTCAAGGATCCCATGCTTGGCTTTCCTCAAATATTTTACATACTGATTGAATATGTTGTCTATTTTATTATTTGCAGTCTTTATGCTAGGTTGAAGGATATGTAATAGCTTGGCTTCCATAATATTGATATCATATATGTTGGAGTAAATGTCTTGTCGTGCTCCATCAGGCTTATATGGGAATGTCCATTGGTCAACAGAGCTTATAGGTACTGAATTCTTGGCACTCATCCCCTTTACTTGCAAGATATTAGAAGACAAACAGTTTAATTGGTCACAAATCCCTAGAGCAACCAAATAAAGACAGTGATATGTAACATAAAAGTTTGCAATAACTTGTGGCTGTAGCTTTGGGTGTCATGTTATGGATGAATAGTGATAGGTCTTTACTGGTTGCTTTAGGGCTCATGTGGCCTGAGAGCACCCTTTGCTGATGTGCTCCGTTGAATCAAGTGATATTTTTCATTCCCAAACTTTTCTGTGTGCTAGAACTTCAGTATTTTGTTAACCAGCACTGTTGGGTTTGATTGCTATCATTTGGTTTAGTCCATGGCTCATAATTATAATCATGATGAGTCAGCTCTTATGCTTTTTCCACTGCTTTACTGTGTGGCAATTTTCAATTGAGTCATTTGGCACCCACATAGTTAAAGGATGTGGCACTTATCTTGTTTTTCCTTTTCCTCTGATTACCATCTGCTATATTCTGTGGCAATTGTTTACTGATGCACTGTTTCAATTTCTTTAGTTTTCATGTTGGACTTAGGTGAGCATCAAATCCATGGCCAGTGTTTTAAATTCGGAGTTCTCAAGGATTGCTAGATCTCCTTCTGTCTTGATACTGACCAAACTTTAGATGGGGAGTACTTTGAGAATCTTTTGGCATAGAATTTCTGGTGGGTCTTTCCTTTGTATTATTTCCCCCTTCCCCCCAAGATTCCCTGACCATTGAACCACAGCAACTGCCATTTTCTTATTTATATGACTTTATCTCCATGGTAAGGTCCTCTCAGTTAAAAGTAATTATAGCATTTATGGGTGATGCCATCTCAACGCTTTACAGAAGGGAAGTTACATAACAATATTAAACAAAAAGGCTTTTCCAAACACTTTTGAGTGTTAGTTTTAAATTTCTTAATTCTAGTTGTCCCTGAGAAAGCAGCTGAATTTTTTCATTTTGAGAAATTATATTTCCCAGATCATTGGAGGACTTAAATTCTTGAGCCATCTTGATGTTTTACTTTGGATAACCCTGTCCCTTCTAAACAGAAGTGTCACTGCTTTTATATATTAAATATGGTTCAATTTCTTCTCACTGATAGTCGGAATATCACATATGTTTAGTCAGTCTTAGGTGCTCTAGAAATGGATAGAGATAACAAATCTAGGTTTTCTGTATAGAAATTTCAAGTTTTTTGTTGTTTGATATAGATCTAGAGAGAATAGGATCGGTTGTTTAATAACTAGTGTGCAATGTGCCAAAATTACTTGTGGAAGTCTCAAGCTAGCCTATGACTTTGAACAGCTTATTCTTCCTTCTTCTTCTTCTTCTTTCTGGCCTCCTTGAAATATTTGCTTTTGTGTACATTATAGCATTTTTGTTTAATTAAAGTGCGTAGACCTTTTTATGCCTGCGTTATACATGATTTCTCAGAGTTTTCTCTTGGGTGAACATTCTTACAAGTATTGTTGTAGTCCCAATTCAAATTCTCTGATAAAAATTCTTTAGTAGCTTTAATTTTTCGGCTTATTCACAGGCTCGTGTTCTATAAGCTTAATATGATTGCTGTGTGCGTTAACTATTGGATATTTCTCTTGTTGTGCTGTTTGTTTTTTATATTGTCCAAAACCCGTCACAATTTACTGCATCTGAGTCTTAAGCTTGTCATCTGTCTGATTTATTATAAGGTCAATTCATCAGCATGTTGCCAAAACTCGTAAGTCCATTGTCTATTTTCTGTTATGTTGCTACAGCTGTGTGATCGGTTTTAATTTATGTTACTCTGTTGAGAATGTATTTAACCTTATTATTCTGATGTTAATTTCATCCTGTCAATTTAGTACCTATGTGATTTCATGTTGCACCTCATCTTCGAATCTATTCTACAGATGCAACCTGCATCTAGGGGTGGAAGGAGGGGTGGTAGGTCTTCTAGAGGGGGCGGCCGGGGTCATGTTGGTAACCGTGGCCTCAGACCAGATGGCTCTGCACCTCCATATAATAGGGGTCGTGGCCGAAGTGGCAGCAGGCACTTTCCTCCAAATGGTGTGACATCAGCAATTCCTAATTCTGTAGATCCAAGTGGTGCAGCTGCTGTAATGCCACCTACAGCTGCATTACCAACTGAAGTGCCTGCTGCTCCACTCTGGCCACCTCCACGTATGGCTTGGTGTGAACTGTGCAGGGTTGATTGCAACAGACCAGAAATCCTGGAGCAGCATAAGAATGGAAAGCGACATAAGAAAAACTTGCAGGTACATGAAGAGCTGCAGAAGCTGAACAAAGTCATAACTGGACAGCAAAGTGTGCAAGTGCCCAATTCAGGATCAGAAGTTGTTCAATTGGAGAAAGTTGAGGGATCTGAGGGACAACATCAACAGGAAACTTCACCCTCCTTGGCTGTTACTAATGACAGTAAGAAAGAAACTGAGCAGCAGAAAGACATAGTGAATAACTCTGAGGCATCAACTAATGATTCTGCAAAAGCTAAAAGGAAACTATGGGATGCCTCTGAAGCTCGGGGACGTGGTTTCAAGCGTAAGATGAGAGGGGGACGAGGTGGTAAATACATGAAAGGTAATGAACGACCTAGAAGACCTGTTGAGCCTCCCAAACCCAAGGGGGGTATTCCTTTTATGTGTGAGTTGTGCAATGTCAAGTGTGAATCACATGTGGTTTTTAACAGCCATTTGGCTGGTAAAAAGCACATTGCAAATCTGAAGAGGTTTCACGGGCACCGGGCTTTATATGGAGAAGCAGGACTTCAAGCACTTTATCCACCTAATTTTAATGCTCCATCACCTTCCTTCATCCCTCAAATTCAACAAGGCGTTACTGACCCACAAGTTGTTTTAGCTCAGCTGTTGACTTATGTCCTTAGTCAAGCCCAAGTCCCAGGGTTAGCAGCCCCTCAGTTACCTCTACTGGCAGCAACATCAGCAGCACCATGTGCACGATTATCAAGTTCTGAAAACCATTATCCTCATAAGTTTACTGAAGGTTCATTAGCCACATCAGAAGTGAGAGGGGGAGAAGCCGTTAAGGTAGAAGCTGAAACTTGGCAGCAATCTAGTGTGGAAAAGTCTGAAGCTTCGCTACTTGCAGGAATTAACAAAACAGAGAATCAAAAGACAGAACCTGAAAAGAATGAAGTGAGTCAGCAACAATGTTTCACTGCTAAGTTTGAGGTTCCACCTCCCGTAGGAATTGATTTTAAGGCCGAGAATGGAGCTTTAGATTTGGAAAATAAGGCAGTCAGTCCTCCCATGGATAACCCCATCTTGGCAACAGCAGAATATCAAGCCACCGGAGACAAGCCATTGCTGTCATCAACATCAGAAAAAGATACCGGAACAGAATGTAAAACAGTCTCCTCGGAGCCAGTTGAAGAGGAAGTGGAGGAACCAGAGGAGGATCCAGAAGAGGAAGTGGAGGAGGAGCCGGAGGAGCAAAATAAATAGCCTACTAGGTTGAGCAAAATGCTATTTGTCCCTCTTAATGTGGCAATGATATATTGGTTCAACTTGAAAATTCTCATTCATAATTGAATTGGTCGTTTTCATCTTGAATTTATACAATAAATTAGTGCCTTATCAAGAGGGATAGAAGTGGAGGATGAGTAGCATTACTCTTGTAGAATAACTTGGTTATATAGGTTTTTTCTACCATGTCAATCATAGGTCCGACAAATCAACCTAGAATATGTAAACTATAGATTATCTAGGGAGCATGTACGAGTTCATACTTTTCACACGCTCGTACGATAATTTTTAATTACGTACTGTGTCTTGATTTGTTGAACTTACATTTACACGGGTAGATCAACTTCTGTAACAATTTTTCTTGTAATTCAGTTTGATTTTACCTCTAATAAAGAACTATTTGTACTTGTAATCTGAACATACGAGATGACTTATCCAACCTCGTACTGATCAGCTTTGATGTTGGAAAACTCGAAGCTCTACCTGTTTAGTCTTATCTCTAATGTGTTCACTGCAACTGCAATCACAGCCGGTCCTCAATCTATCCAGAACCAACTCTTACCCAACCCTCTCTAAATCCCCATCTTCTCTTCCCTTTTTCTCAACGTCAACCTGTATTTTCAAGCTGAAATTCAGGGCCTCGTCGTCTCCTGTCCAAGAATTTCCCCCGAATGCCCTTCGCCGGAAGAGCAATCCCCAATGGAGAGGAGGGTTCAGTCTAGGGGTAGACTTGGGATTGTCCCGCACCGGCCTTGCCCTTAGCAAAGGTTTCTCTGTTCGTCCTCTCACGGTATATTTATTGCCAGCAAACAAACCTCTTTCAAATTGTTACGTTTTAGCTTTTCTGGGTTTTTATGTTTTACGCTGTTGTTAGTTCTGACTTATCTTTCCAGGTTTTGAAATTGAGAGGACAAAAGCTTGAGCTACAGCTGCTCGAGATAGCAGAAAATGAGGTATTCTTTGTATTAATGAATTGCTTTTTTGCTTTACTTGAAAGCTTTCCATGCAAAATTTGCTCTAATGGGAGAGGAAATTTGTAGGAGGCTGATGAATTCATAATTGGGCTTCCTAAATCTTGGGATGGAAAGGAGACTCCTCAATCCAACAAAGTTCGCAGCCTTGCAGGAAGGCTAGCTGTTCGAGCTGCGGAGAGGTAGTATCTTACATATATCCTCTTACTGTTTGTGGATTTGCTTAGTTTTGCCTAAAATTTCTCAAGGAACGATTTGCTACGGACATAATCTGCATCAAAAAGCACTTGTTTTCAGCTTTTGATATGTCAATTTGTTGGTATAATAATGTGTGCAGGCGTTGGAGAGTGTATCTGCAAGATGAACATGGAACATCCACAGACGCTGCATACCGAATGATTAACTTGTACTTTACTTCTGTTCTCTTGAGCAGTTTTTGCAATTGGATATTACCCTGTGTTGAAAAATTGTTGTTGATTGTTACAAGTCTGATACATGTCAGTTGAACATAATTCTTTCACTTCTCTTCCAGGGGTCTTAGCAAGTCTGTTCGCCAGAAAAGCTCTGATGCTTATGCTGCTGTGGTATGTGATGAGCTTTCTCACATTTTCCAAATGTTGGTTATAATTTTTGTTTGTTTCATCAAGAAGATTATCGAATTTGAATCAAGGTCGTTTCTGTTTTGTTATCCCTCTTTATTTCACCCTCTGCAGATATTACTAGAGAGATACTTTGCCATGTCTGGTGAGGACATCGAAATTGTTTTGCCAAAGCAGATGGATTTGCAAGAAAAACTTAGAAGGGGTGCACCACTAGACATGGATTTTTCCTGAGATGAATTTGTGGGTTGACAGGTTAACAAAATCCTTGTTTTCTGCTTCTTGGCAAGTGACGCCGGTAACAGTTTTGTACAGACAAAGAGATTGGAAGTCTTATTCACTTGAACTGATTCTTGTTTTTAGATGTAGAGTTGAAGAACTATAGGATAGGAGTCCTTCACAATTTCTAATGTCTGTGCCTGATATCTGTATATCCTGGCATGTAATTCCAGCTGCTTTTTATAACCATATTGGCAAAGAAAATCCCGAGTGGTCTCTTCTTCTTGTCCCTGTTTTGCTCATTTTTTTCTTCTTTTTCATATTGATTTGATGGCGGTAGAGTAGAAACCAGGAACTACACAGTGTTCCATTGAACCAAACAGGAAATATGGATGACAGAAACTCTAACTTTTGCACTTGGGGTGAGACAGTGAACGATTGAGATCCCAGATTTCCTTCTGTTTTTCTGTGGGAGTCGGTGATTGGCTTGGATTTGGACGTTGGTGTTGGCAGGGAAATGGTTTTAGTGCCCGACTCATATGAAACAGACTTCAAGCCCAACATGAAAGAGCTGGCCTTCCATTAGTAGAGATCATGTGCAAAATTAGAGCAGATGAAGAAGTTGTCTTTTTTTTTTTTGTAATTAAAATTTGGATTAAGGCAACAAAATTATGCACACTTCAAAGTACCGACAAGGTATAGACACAAACAATTTAATCGTCAAATATTAAATATTTATTTGATTTAAATCTAAAGAAAATCTTTGTATTATGACAATTTATTTATTTAATTTTTTTATCTTTTATTACGTTTAAATGAGTTTTGAACTTTATTTAATTCCAACTAAATTCTTAATCCTAATAAAAATTTATTGGTTGTTAAATGTCATACCAACCATTTATTTCTTTTTATGTAAAATATGATTTGATAAATTGATGTAATTACGTAATAATTGATAATTTAATTAAAAGTGAAGTTTTTAATTACATAAGCTCGGGCATTAAGTCTAAAAATAGTTAAATTTTTATTACAATTAAAAGATTATTTAAATTTTTATTTGTCATTATCTTTGTCTTGAGATTCCAACCATTTGATGTCTTTCCTCTTAAGTATGTCTCAAAATGCGGCGGAAAGGCGCTGACGTGGAACTTTTTTACTAGTCAGCAGGCAGCAGTCAGTTAAAGTAAAGACACCGCAGCATATTCGCAGGTGAGAATCCGGATCCGGATACCTGGTTTTAACATTACCCGCAAATCTCTCTCAAGCGTCTCCTGTCTTCGCCATTTTCCTCTCTCCTACATTCTTGTCTAAAGCTCCCTAGTCCTTCTGCTACAGAAGAAAAACCGACGAGAGAGACGGACCAAGAAAATAAAATTAAAAACAAAGTGAAAAGAAATGTCCCAATCAAACCCTAATTTCCCTCGCAAACAGTTATCCAATTCGCTGACCAACTCGCTCATGGCTCAGAACCAAGTCATCGACTCACTCACTTCTCACATCTCCCTCTACCATTCCCATTCCCTCTCCCAAAATCCCAACCCTAACCCTAACAACAATCCGAGGTCTTTAATCCTCAAATGGTTCTCATCTCTCACCGTCCATCAACGTCAAGCGCACCTCACCACCGTCGATTTCAAGTTCACCCAGCTCCTTATCCAAATGCTGGGGAAGCTCCGTACGCGTGGCCACGGCTTCTTCATTATTCTCCCCGACCTTCCCTCACGTGATCCTCCCTTCCTCCCCGGCCTCTGTTACAAGCAATCACGCTGCCTCCTCTCTAGGGTTGCCGAGTCCAACGTGTCGGAACGTCGGGTTTTCGAGTCGGTTCGGTTTTTCGGATCCAGAGAAGGTGAAAAAATCGACGAGTGTTCGTGTTCGGTGAGTAGTCTCGATTCGATGACGGTGACTGAAGAGTTCGTTGAAAATGTGGAACTGTTTGTTGAAACCATGGATAAAGTATCGAACGGTGCGTTTCTGAGAGGGGAACAGAGCGAATTGGGATCGGATTGGATTGAATTAGAGTGGTTAAAATCAAAAGGGTATTATAGTATAGAGGCTTTTTTGGTAAATAGATTAGAGGTGGCGTTGAGGTTGGCGTGGTTGAATTTTAATAATGGGAAGAGAAGAGGGGTGAAATTGAAAGAGAAGGTGAATGCCGCAGGGGTAGCAGCAAATGTGTATTGGAGGAAGAAAGGATGCGTGGATTGGTGGGTAAATTTGGGTGATGCAACAAGGAGGAAGGTATTGACTGCAATTATTGGAAAAGCTGCTAAATCCCTGGTATTGTTTAAAACTTTGTTATCTCAATGCTCATTTTATTGATGTATTTTATTGTATGACATTGCCATTATTAAGTGTGGTTAACAAAAGGAGAAATTTTTGTGAATTATGAACCCTGTTTTAATTTGGTTATTAATGACTAAAATTACTGTTTTGGTTGAGTTCTGGAGTAATTTCTGTTGTTAAGAGAGAGGAGGTTCAAACATGGTGGGCTGGTTAAGGGTAAATTAATTATATAAACTCGTTGTAAGAGCTGAGAAGAACTATAAATTGTAGTTCTACCTTCCTTTTATAGTTTCCCGTTTTATCTTGTTGGGGCTTCGCTTGTAATCTTTTATACAAAGATAAATTTGTATGTGTTGCTCCAATGTGTTATGCTTGGATCTTTCTTTAGTTTGATTTACTAATGCAATGTATATAGAATATTTTTAAAGATTTCTCGCACATGGATCATTTGTAATTTTTGACAATTATTATCTATTTTACATACTCTTGAAAATTTTGTGAACAATGAGGCTTACTTTTTATTTAATTTGGGCTTTCAGACTCTTGAGGTTCTGAATGCAGCAGGTAGTGCCTCAGAGGATGAAATGTGGCTTTTTAGTGGAGGAGCAGAACAACCAATGAGGTACAATTATAGTGAACCACTGCTGGGTACCATCCCAAAACGCCTGGAGGATGCAGAATTTGGCATAATTATTACAGCTGGTTCTCGTTTTGGAAAACCTAATTCCCTAACCAATGTCTTCAGTAGTTTATTTGTGCTTCAGGATATTGTTACTTTGGTGCTATCATATCATAATAAGTGTGATATGGGAAAGGTGTTTTTTAGTGCATTAGGTTCTATAAGTACCTTTACTGATAGTATATTAAGAAAGCTGCGAGACATTCTCATGGTTATTTCACTTGATTGCACAAAACTTGAACTTCTCGGAGAAGGAAATTTTAACTCTTCATCCGATAAATCCAAGGATAAGTTCAGTGCATGTAGCCGTAAGAAAAAGGGAAGGTCCCGAAACATAAAAAAGCAAATTCCTGTGGCGAAGGCAGAGGTGAATGACCTTCTGCCAGAAAAACCTCTCAAGGTACTTTTTTCTTTATATTGAAACCCTTCTAGATGTGTTTTTGTGTTCATTTATATGTGTTGAGCAATTTTATTTTAATTGTTTCTAGTAATATGTCAGGATCTTGAATCTGTATCAACTAATAATAAGAAAGCAGATTTGAAGGAGTCCAGCAAGATGCCTGTTATAACTCATGGGAAAGATGTTAACAGAAAAACTCCATCACAAATGGAAATGGTCACACAGCTTTTCTTTTGGATGGTATTCTCTTGTTAATTATTTAAATTTTAAATACTTGCATAACTGGTACTCTGTCATCAGGAACATACCCAATCATTGATTGGTGGAAAAGGACGAGCTGCAGCAAGGAAGAGTCGGAAGGAAAAGAATAAAAACAAACACACTTGCGTCAATGGTACGACTGAACTTAAAACTTCCAAGAAGGCAGTCATAGAGGCTTCCACTTCGTCTTTTATTTTTCAAGATGAGGCAACAAATTCCAGTGGTGTATTGGATAATTTAAACATACAGGGTGTGCCAACTGATACAATGAGCCAGAGCAACGTCCTTGAATCAAATTCAAGTCCTAATAGACCACATAATCAGCCTTTCAGGGAGGAAATTGCCATGCACGTGCAAGATCCTGAGGTTGGTTCCACCGGACAAGAGGATTACTCAAAAGATGTAACTGAGAATGAATTTATTGCTACTGGACAAGAGGATTCAAATTGTAGGGTAGAATGTAATCGTTTGCCTCCGATTATCCCTGTGCCAGAATCTGATAGTGTTTTCACTGGTGAAGGCATCAACTTACAAAATTCTCATAGTGCAAGTAAAATTCAGGAAAATTCAACTTCTCCTGATGCATCAGGGAATACACTTGATGTTAAAGAGGAAGTTTCTGTGATTCAGGTGCAAGATAAAAAACTTTATGATACTGCACCCACAAGCTCTCCTCAATGCCTTTCATATGAGTGGCCTAGTGTAGCTCCCTTTTATTTTCCTTCTATAAATTCACATGTTCCAGCTGCCACTGATAGATTGCACCTAGATGTTGGTCACAATTGGCACAATCACATCCGCCAACCTTTTGTGCCCACCATGCATCAGGCAAGAAATCCTCAGATTGAAAGTGGGTGCAATCGAATCTTATCTCGCCCAATGCCAATGAGTTTAGATTGGCCCCCTATGGTTCGCAGTGCTTCTGGATTGACACCACCAATTACTTGCAATTATGGCTCTGGATTTATCTCAAGGCGACAGACAGCTTTTCAGCAGGGTTTTGCGTCTCAAAATTTTCAGTTTAATACAAAGAACCTTGATGATGAGAGAAAGTATTCTGGGGATTTCTTTGACTTGCCAGATCTGGCAAATACAGTAGAACTTGCTGATGAATGTGATAGCCACTGGATATCAGAGGAAGAATTTGAGGTGCATGCAGTTTCTGGTATAGATTATAATCAATACTTTGGTGGGGGTGTGATGTATTGGAATCCTTCTGATCATCCAGGGACTGGTTTTTCTAGACCTCCATCCCTTAGCTCTGATGACAGCTCATGGGCCTGGCATGAAGCAGACATGAGTAGGGCTGTTGATGACATGGTTGCTTTCTCTTCATCTTATAGTACAAACGGTTTGACTTCTCCAACTGCTGCTCCATTTTGTTCCCCTTTTGAACCTTTGGGTCCTGGACACCAGGCAGTTAGTTATGTTGTGCCAGGAAATGATGTGCCTGGCAAAGTGCTGCATTCTCCATCACCTACACCTGATGCGGCAACAGAGGAGGAAGCCTCTGGATCTTTGGCCAATTTATCTAGTGATGTTGAAGGGAAAACAGGGGATTCACTTCCTTACCCCATTTTGCGTCCTATAATCATTCCAAACATATCAAGGGAGAGGTCAAGATCTGACTTTAAGCGTGGTCATGATCATAAGAGCCCTTGTGTTCCTCCTACTAGGCGGGAGCAACCTCGGATCAAACGGCCTCCGTCACCGGTTGTGCTGTGTGTTCCACGAGCTCCACGTCCACCACCACCGTCTCCTGTAAACGACTCAAGGAAACAGAGGGGTTTTCCAACGGTTAGATCTGGTAGCTCTAGCCCAAGACATTGGGGTATGAGAGGTCTGTACCATGATGGAACTAACTCGGAGGAAGCTTGTGTTCGCATGGATGGTACTGAAGTTGTTTGGCCTTCTTGGAGAAGTAAGAGTCTTTCAGCCCATCCAATGATCCATCCTCTACCTGGTGCTTTGCTGCAAGACCATTTGATTGCAATGTCTCAGCTGGCTCGTGATCAGGAACATGTAAGTATAGCACCAGCATTATATCAAATCTGAAGTTATGGTTTATGTGTTAAATTTGTAGATTTATGTGATTATTCTGCAGCCAGATGTGTCATTTCCTCTGCAACCACCTGAGTTACAGAGCTGCCCAGCACGAAAGGCATCTCTCTCTTCAATACACAGCCTCCTTAATGATGAAATTGAATCTTTCTGCAAGCAGGTAAGCAGTTTATTGGTCCCTAGAAAATAAAGAAGAAAAGGAAAAAGCGAATGATTGATCCTGTTTTTCCTCCAAATTTATTGTTTCCATGATCTTGAACATTATTTTGCACAAGGATTTTTTCCCTGTCTGTTGTTTATGCATTATTTGCTGGGCCTTGTTACATTGCTGACTATTTGTATGATGTGTTCATGTTTAAGGTTGCAGCAGAGAATATGGCTCGTAAGCCATACATTAATTGGGCTGTCAAGCGGGTTACAAGGTCTCTCCAAGTCCTATGGCCTAGGTCAAGGACAAATGTCTTTGGTTCAAGTGCAACCGGCTTATCTCTTCCAACAAGTGATGTAGACCTTGTGGTTTGTCTTCCTCCAGTAAGGAATCTGGTGAGTGCTTCATGTGTTATTATGTTGATCGTATGCTTATACTTTATGGCAAGAAACTCATCTGCAAACATTGTTTTTAGGAACCTATCAAAGAAGCTGGGATTTTAGAAGGACGTAATGGTATTAAAGAAACTTGTCTTCAGGTATTAGTATTATTGTAATTGGTTGTGCTGTAGTTTGAACTTATTGTCTCATTTTCTTGATATTTCAAATTAGTCATTTTATGAGTTAATAGAAATTGAAATATCATAGTGTTCTTCTAAAAATGTTGAGCACATGTTATTCTCTTTCTCCCTTTTTCTTTAGAAAAGGCATATTCATACATTCCTTGAAGTGTTTCAAAGGCTACGATAAATCTGGTGTACGTACCAAGTGGTAGACATTGAATTAGGAATACTTGATTTTGTTATACAGTATTAGGTTCCTGTTATTTACATTGACGTTTTGGTCTTCCTGATTAATGTGCCAGCAACATTTGCATTTTCCCTTGTTCCTTTCTATATGCAATATAACTTATGATACCCCTCCAGCCATTGTAATTAGTTGTTGGTGCACTATTGTATGGCTTGCGTGAACCTTGTGTGTGTGTGGACTTGTTTTTCCCCTGCAAAATACTTCTGGGAAATTGCTGTCATTATCTGATATTTTGGCATAGCCTTTTTAGAAGATTGAAACTGTTACATTTGTTTTCCAGCATGCTGCCAGGTATCTTGCCAATCAGGAGTGGGTAAAGAATGATTCTCTGAAGACTGTGGAAAATACAGCTGTAATGCCTTTTCTTGTTAGATTCTTTCTTCATTCTAGCTTTACTTCTTTCTTTCCATCTCTTTTCTCACAATGTTATCTCTCTGGCATTCAGATTCCTATTATTATGCTTGTGGTAGAAGTTCCTGATGACCTAATCACTTCTGCGGCCTCTAATCTACAATCACCAACAGATGAGCAAATAGAGAAGAGTGCTGAACGTGGCAACCATGCTCATTCTGATACTGTTGGCTTAGAAGACTCTGCTTCACCTAAGTGTTCAAAAATAAGTTATGGTAATATGAAGGATGTCAAATCAGTTCGTCTAGACATCAGTTTCAAGTCTCCATCACATACAGGACTCCAAACTACAGAACTGGTAATCTTTTACATGAATTTGACTTCACATAATCTTTTGAATTGCGTCTGACGTTGGAGCCTGTGACATGATTCTATTGCTAAATAATAGCCTCTTTCCTGGAAAATTGAGGAGAATATTTGTTTAACTATTGCCTAATGAAGGATGTTATCAGGAAGGGGCTTATTTTGTCCATGTTGGATTTCAGAATAAGCTTATTGAGTAACCATCAGTGGCGTTACAAGCTTTTTTCACGTTTCTTATACAAATGTTTTCTAACTTTATGGTCCTTAAAGTTTTAGAGTGCAGTTTATGTAGGAATGAGACAAATGTCTGTACATTTAGGACATAGTTGGTACATGAACTTTAGGGTGTTCAATCCTTTTTTCTTCTTCTTAATTTGTTTTTTGGGGCATTTCCTATTTCAGAGTCTCATCAATCAATTATAAATTTCTACATATTAGATTCAGGTGTTTTGCTCTATTTCTGATTTAAAATTATTTTATAAATTTCAATTTGTTCTTTGCAGGTGAGGGAGCTGACTGAGCAATTTCCAGCTGCTATGCCTCTTGCTTTGGTACTAAAACAGTTCTTAGCAGATCGTAGCCTGGATCAGTCCTACTCTGGTGGCTTAAGTTCATATTGCCTGGTGAGTGATGTTTGGGCATAGAAATGAACTGAGATGTTGATTCTAACCAATTACAGTTGAAAATTATGATTCAACTGTCCTGCTTATGTGTCTGCAAGTCTATTTACATACTACACGTGAGATGAAGATCTTCCTACAGACTAGCTAAATAGTCTAAGGTTTAAGAGAACTCTCTCCTAGCTGTGTTTGTTGGTTTACTTTGAGTTTCTTAACAATTATAAGCTGGAGGAGCATTGGCTGTGCAGCTATGTACACTATACACTAATTCTGAATTTAATCACATGAAACTTGCTATAAGCTTAATAGCAGCTCAGTTGATAAAGCTCAATGTAACTTTAGATCCAGCTACTTGAGCCATTACCCGAATACTTTCTGCCATTCAATTTTGAGCTGCAAGATTTAAGGAATCTGTGTAAGACAGAATGTTTATAGGCATTGGAAACGATACAAGTAATCCGGAATCAGATATACCATATTGTTTGTTCCTAGCTCAGTACAAGATTTTATAGTCCTAAATGTGCTGTCAGTTACCATAAGCTTCTTGATCACTTATAACCTAGTAAGTTATAATTTGGTTAACATGCCATATGTTCTGAAGGCAAATTTCCTTTTGTAAATGAATGTGGACTTCCATTTTTTGATTGTTCAAGCAACATATTTCATTGGAAAATAAATATTAAAGAGGACACTGGAATTCTTCATAGCATTCTGCTAATTTTTGTATAGATATTCATGTGTTTACTGAAGTTCCACTTTAATCTGCTACTGGTCAGGACAGTTTATTTATCAGTGAATAAATTCATTGGGTTTGTATTTACTCCCTTGCTGTTTCGTGCTTCTTGTAGGTGTTACTTATTACACGTTTTCTACAGCATGAGCATCATCTTGGACGGCCTATCAACCAAGTAACTTAGCACTTAAACTGTTTTCATAACTTTCAATTATCTTTGACATTTTTCCCTTTATTGGAGGAGGCTGCTATAAATTTTCTGTTTCTATTACTATTGGGATTGAAGTATCTGTTTCAAATGGTTTTCAGTAGTGAGGGTGAAAATTATTCTTTGATTCAACATTGATATATTGAATTATAATCTTCAGATTAAACCTGTAGTGCTGTTTTAAGGTGGTTTAATGTGGACGTGGGAGGTGAAAATGTAACTATACTCGATGAATGTTTAATTCAGAGCTTACTCGATGCCCAATGCTACACCAATGCTATTACAGAATTTGTATTTTTTGTACTTACGATTGCCATCCATTTGAGGGAAAAAACTTTGGTGGGATGAACAGAAAGGCCCTCTACTGGCAAGTTTAGATGATTGATTAGACAATTGAAGTATGGTTTATGATGTTGTAGAAAGAATATTGACCTTTGGTTTCGTTCAGTGACTTGAAATTTTTTATTCTCTCTTTCAGTTTGTGTTATCTGTTTCTCTTTTGTGCTGCTTGCAATAAACAAGTGCTTTTGCCTAATTTGAACTCAATGTTTCTTGCAGAATTTTGGAAGCCTTCTGATGGATTTTCTTTACTTTTTTGGGTGAGTTGAAAGCCTTGAATGTTTTTTTCATTTCTATGGTAGTTGAAAATATTTACCCAACTGGTGTCTTACTGTAAAATATTTATGAACATTAATGATTTATTATTTCAATATCTGGTGGTACAGGAATGTGTTTGATCCCCGACAAATGCAAATTTCTGTGCAGGGAAGTGGAGTATATATAAACAGAGAGAGAGGCTATAGGTAATAGTAATATTTTCTTTTGCTGGGAACTGCTTATAACTTGGATGCTACTGAATGCTGATGATTTGATGCTTCTTTTGTAGCATTGATCCTATACACATTGATGATCCTCTTTTTCCAACAAATAATGTGGGGAGAAATTGCTTTCGGATACATCAGTGTATCAAGGTCAGGATGATATTTCATTTCGATTTATTAGCTTTTACGGAACTGGCCCTGGCATGATTATTGTCTTTACATTTATTATTGACCCACTGTATGATAAAACTTAAATTTGCTTCTAAATGTTGACTCATGGTTGATATACAGCTTCTGAATGTCGAAAAAGTTTTTTTTTATTGTAATAAATAAAATGTTTCATTTAAGTTTTACCATAGCTTTAAGGAGGAGGAAGGGAGAACAATACTTATTTTACCTGCTTCTGAGAAAAGAATTAGTAGATTGAAGCATGAATATCTTTGCAATTAAGGTGCATATTGGCCTTCTAGAAACTAGTAGCAAGAGAAAAGTTTTGGGAAGTCATTGACACGTTTAGCAAGTAAAGCCTTAGCTAGCTTACTACTCTATGGAATTGTTGACCTAGATCTGTGAGCATAATCTTTCTGGTAGCATTAATCTCTAACTGTTTACAGCATGGGATAACAACTATTAAAAGAAGATGCTTTCCCAGAAAATTTGTGTGGTCATTACATTTCTTTTTTATGTCTTATATATAAAATATTTTGTAATGCAGGCATTTTCAGAGGCCTATTCTACACTGGAGAACGAGCTTACCTGCCTATCAAGTAACATCAATTCATGTTTTAACCCACCATGCAGAATGCTTCAAAAAATCATCCCAAGTATGAATTTATCATAGGGGCTTTAGTTGTTTGGGAAATCTTATCTGTCCGGAAGGTATTCTTTTGCCCCTTGATAATAATGTTGCTTAGTTGGAAATATATAATTTTGGCTTATCAGAAACATTCTTATGCTAACATTACTGATGTAAAGTTGAAGTCTTCACACAATGGGAGCTTTGGGACTTGATTGTTCACTGAAAGTCCTTGGGAATGGGCTCTAAGGTGATCAATTTTCTGTTAGGCCAATCCAGGGATTGGCTCAAAGGTAGGAAAAATTTCATAGAGATTTTGATTTTAATTTGCTGTTTCTTTGAGATTCAATGAATTCTTTTTCTTTTCAGGACAAATTTTTAAAAGCAGATTTGTCCTTTGCATCAATTTTTTTGCAACTTCTGAAGGGAAAGTCTGCCGAGCTCATAGTTTTGAGCTGAGGTGATTGTCAAGTTCAAAGCGTGCAAAGAGTTGCAAGTTCGTTTGTATGAGATGCTGTTATTGTTATGAAGGTATTCAATTATGTTTTGCTATGTAGACATTTATTCCCCATGCTCTTGCATTGCTCTTTGTTTGTCTTTTAAGCTTACAGGTTATTGCTGTCATTAAAGATGGATGCTTGATTGTATGGTAGAGAATTAACAAGGCTGGAGTGTGTTCTCTTGCCTCCTACATGAAAGAGCAGCCCTGTACCTTGGTAGCGGGTTTGCAACAAAAAGGGAGAAAGGGCAAGACAAATATGCATCAAAATTGGTCATTTCTACTGATCAATTGCGTCAATTTTGCAGCTGATCTGAAGGGTGGTCTGAGTTATCATCTAATAATATGTTGTGACCATAGCAATACCTTATTACAATGGTCGTGCTCCCCAAGGCGTAAATACAGAATTTATCTTGAAGAAAAAGATAATATAAAGTTTGTACAGCCATTTGATATGGGAGAAATAAGACTCCAAACAATGATATCTTGTTTTACATTAAGTATTATCATTTAACAACAGTATACTAAACTAGAACTTCATATTTATTTTGACCCAAATTCAAGTGTTTGCTTTATTAATTTTACTTTCCGTACTAGCAAGATAAGATAAATCTTATGGGATTTCTTCGCAGCCGATAATACATGAATATAATATTAAGGACCTAGAGAAGTAAGATTTCAGATGGGGAGCCTCTTTTCCTCCTTCATCAAGCGGCGTCCTAGTAATAATTTCCATATATTAAATATACGAGATACAGTTTGGTAAAACCATCTTAAGAATTGTGGATGGCATTCTTTAGCAGTCCAGACAACGCAAACAACCCAGAGGGCAAAACTAAGCCATCCAATAAGTGGGACGAGGATTAAAAGAAGTATAACTAACGCAAGAGCTCCAGATAATTGATTGATGGCATTGAATATGAGATGGGAACTTGTGCTGGTAGCTGAGAGATTCATTTTAGTGACCAATGCCACAACATATATGCAGAGATTAACGAAGAAGGTCGACATATGGCAATAGTGGGTGTCGAAAGGAGACTCGTCTCTTCCTTGATATTTTGTCTGGAGGAGTGTGCATGATGTATTAATGGTAAACACAACTACAGCATGGAACTTGATGGAGCAATTTAGTCCTCCCCCGTTTTCTCTGTCAGACAGTGAAAGAATTAGCTGCATTTTGTGAAGAAAAAAACATGCTTTGAGATAGAGGTTTATGATTAAAACACCTGATGGCTTGTTGTTATTATTGGAAAAAAAGTTTTAGAAATGGGTAAGGCCGGAACTCTAAAATAGCAGTAATTAATAAGGATTCTGAAATTGCTAATCTGCAACTGACCTTTGGGAGTGATGGTTGGTTGAGTCGTTGTTGCACATCGTCACTTCAGACTTTCCTTCCCTGAATTCTATGTCTTGCTCTGCCACTGCTTTACTTTACATGGGTTCTGAGAGGAAACTGTCTAATCTTTCTGCAAACCGTCATTTGCCGCATCTTTTGTACCATTTCTTTGGGAATAAAATAATAAGTAAATAACTATTTTTAAGTCTTAGTCAAGGTGGATCCACTGTCAAATCAAAGTGAAATAAGAATGATTGGGAGGAGGAGGCGCAGTATTCCGCGTACGTAGACAGAAAAGGAGAGAGAGAGACACTTGACAAAACGGAGTCGTAGCGACTTTTTCCTATTTTGACTTGGATGCGTACATCATTTCAATTATCTAAACAGAAAGACACAAGCTCAATCGATAAGAGTCGACAAAATAGTTCTAACAAAATAACAAAAAAAGAACTAGCAATATATATATATATATATATATATATATATACATTTATCATTTATACAAATAAAGATTTTGGTCCCTTATTTGCATTTCACTTCAGAGAATAAAGAAAATTTGAATACCAAGAGAGAATCTTCCCTTTTGACAGCCATCCCCTTCTGCTTCTTAGCACCAAGGATTCATTTTTACTTTGTCCTTGAACACTTGAGCAATCGAACAGGGTGTTGATGTCATTGAAGATGGCTGCTTAACAGTCAGGTATAATAAATAAAAGTAGTAGGAAAAATCTTGACTCTGCTCGATCAAGTGCCTGTTATCTGTTAAGTAGTAGAATAAGCCCTCTAGGCCCATTTTCAGAAATTGATATTTGTTTTTCTTTTGGGATTGGGGGTGATAGGGAATGCTTATTACAAAAGTTGCCAATATGGGTCCAGTCTAACCTAAACCCTTGTGAGTTAAAAAAATATAAATTAGGCTATAAGTCATCAAAATCTCAACCCAGTTCACTCATTGCTAACTCATGAGTTGGGTTGGGTCAGTTTTTTTTTTTTAATTATTTTTATAATTTTACTTAATAAATTTTTTATTAGTAAAATTATTTTATAATTTAATTTATAAATTAAAATTATGAATTTGATAAGTAAATATTAAACTCATTGAAATATATAAAATAAGTAATATTATTAATAATTAAATTAATAATTTTATATAATTAAATATATAAAATTATTAAATTTATTAAAATTATTAATTTTTTTAATCTACAGAGCTGGCTCGCTCTAGCCCACCTCAACTCACTGATTTGATGAGCTAACTCATTTAAGTTCAATTTTAATATAAATTTAAATTTTCAAACTCAACTCATCTCATATTTAATAAAAAATGAACCGATAAAATAGGTAAGACCATTTTTACAAATATACCTATTATTGGCAGCAAAGTCCACTTCCCAAAAGAGATGTCCAAACCATAAGGGCCAACTGCCAATCCCCATGTTCTACGTCTTTGTTTTTCCAACCCCCATGTTCTAGAGTCTTCATGAAATTTATGGTGTTTGTGGAAAAGGGAAAGACAAAAAAGCATCAAAATTGATTATTTCTACTGATAAATATACAGCAGTTCGGTCAATTTTGCAGCTGATCTGAAAAGGGTGGTATGAGTATTGTCAAATAATATGTTGTGACCAAAGGCGTAAATATAGAGTTTATCTTGAATATATATGTATATTCATTAATTTTAGTTGTGATACTAGTAAGATGAGATAAATTTCATGAGATTTTTTAACAGCCAATAAATATGATACATGAGTATGATATTAAAGGCCTAAAGAAATAAGATTTTAGATTGGTAGTCTCCTTTCTTCCTCCATCAAGTGGTAACTTAGTAGCAATGTTCGACTCAATAGGGATTTCCATATTTGGAACATATGCAAAATAGTATGGTAAAATCACATTAAGAATTCTGGATAGCAATCTTGAACAGCCCGGAAAAAAGCAAAACAAAGCCACCCAATAAACGGGACAAGGATTAAAAGAAGCAAAATTGATGCAATAGCTCCAGAGAATTGACTAATTTCGTTGAAAATGAGGTGGGAACTTGTGCTTGTAGCAGGGCGATTCATTTTAGTGACCAGTGCCACAATATATATGCAAAGATTAACAAGGAAGGCCAACATATGGCAATAGTGCGTGTTGAAGAGAGACTCGACTCTTCCTTATGCTCTCTGTTTGTCTTATAAGCTACAGGTTATTGCTGTCATTAAGGATGCATGCTTGATTGTATGGTAGAGAATTAAGAGGGCTGGAGTGTGTTCGCTTGCCTCCTACGTGGATAAACAACCCTGTACCTTGGTAGCAGGTTTGCCACCAAAAGGGAGAAGGGAAAGACAAAAATGCATCAAAATTGCTTATTTCTACTGATAAGTATGCAGCTGTTACGTCTATTTGGCAGCTGATCTGAAAGGGTGGGCCGAGTATCATCGAATAATATGTTGTGACCATAGCACTTCCTTAGTATAATGGTCGTGCTCCTAAGGAGTAAATACAGAGTTTATCTTGAAATATAATATTATAATGATCGTGCTCCCTAAGTTTGTGCAGTCATTTGATATGGGGAGAAGTAAGACTCCAATCAATAGTATCTTCATTTACATTAAGTATTATAATTTAACAACAATATAGTAAACTAAAACTTCAGATACATATAGATTTTGATCCAAATCCAAGTGTAAGATGGATTTGCTTTATTAATTTCACTTGTGGTATTAGTAAGATAAGATAAATCTTATGAGATTTTTTAACAAGCGATGATACATGAAAATGAGATTGAAGACCTGAAGAAGTAAGATTTTAGATCGGCAGTCTCCTTTCTTCCTCCATCAAGCGGCGGTTGAGTAGCAATTTTCGACTCAATAGTGATTTCCATATTTGGAACATAAGAAAAATAGTATGGTAAAACCACATCAAGAATTCTGAATAGCAATTTTTAGCAGCCCTGAAAAGGCAAATAATCCAGAGGGCCAAACAAAGCCACCCAAGAAGCGGGACGAGGATTAAAAGAAGCGTAACTGATGCGAGAGCTCCAGAGAATTGACTAATGGCGTTGGCAATGAGATGGGAACTTGTGCTTGTAGTTGGGAGATTCATTTTAGTGACCAATGCCACAGCATAAACGCAGAGATTAACAAAAAAGGTTAATATGTGGTAATAGTGAGTGTCGAAAGGAGACTCGTCTCTTCCTTGATATTTTGTTTGGAGGAGGGTGCACGATATATTAATGGTAAACACAATTACGCCATGGAACTTGATTGAGCAATTTTGTCCTTCCTCGTTTTCTCTGTGGACAGGGGAAAAAAATGAGATGGACTTAGTGAGGCAAAAGTCATACTTTGAGACAGAGGATTATGATTAAAACACCTGAAAGATTGTCGTTTTTTTTTTTTCTCAATAAAAGGAGACACTTTAAGTAAAAAGTAACACGTTTTGGCCATAATTTGTCCACAAAGAATTTGTTTATATAATGCTTAAGCAGTCAGGGGTTTGGTCACAGAGTGGGGGCTTCCCTCAAAATCTTCAACTAGAAACCGCACATCTGTTCACCGTTTGGCAGCCGAGAAAACTAAGAAAGCAAAATCTTGATTCGGACTCTAACCTCCCACGGTTAAAAAGAATCATTTTTTCTTACATTTGCGGCAAAACCAAACAGAGCCTTCATTGCTTAAAGAAGAAAAAAAAACAGATTCTTTCAAGACCAAAGTGGAATCCAAAGTAAGCTTTTTTAACTTCACTAAACAGGACACAAAGAAGCTAAAAACAAAGGGTATGACACAAATACAACCTTAATTTGAAACTAAGAAGCTAAAAAAAAGGGCAGAAGTGTTCAAATTTAAACTCTGCCTTCATTGCATCTTCTAGCTTTAATCTCTCCCCGGACAACACAAATGGAAAAGAAAACAAAACCAAAATTGAAAGTCGAAACTCCCCAAACAAAAAAAACCATACACACACACACACACACAGAGACACTCACCTCCTAGAGAGAGAAAAATCTTAGCCCATGAAAGATTGTTGTTATTATTGGGAAAAAACAAAAAGTTATAGAAAAGGGCAAAGGTCTGAACTCCAAAGTAGTACTAACTATATATATAATGAGGGTGCCGAAATTTCTGAATAGGAACTCACCTCTGCGAGTGATGGTTGCTCGAGTAGTTGATGCCCATTTTCAGTCGTGATTTTCCTCCAACATCCGCCGGGCCTTTTATAAACTCCAAAGTATGGCCCACAAAAAAAAAAAAAGAGAGCGTCCCACAATTCCGAGAAAATGGTGTTGCCCACAAGTCGTAGGCAACTTGTTTGACGTTCTTCTAACTTGTTCTCACACCCTCGTTCTGCTTTGACGTCACTGGATGCGAGTCAATGGTGTTGCCCAAGTCGCAGGCAACTTGTTTGACGTTCTTCTAACTTGTTCTTACACCCTCGTTCTGCTTTGACGTCACTGGATGCGAGTCCAGAAACATACACCAAAAATGGCAGACAAGAAAAAAAATAGTTGACTAATTGTAGACAATGCTTGATTTTACCCTTTAATTATGCCCTTTTCATGAGAAACTCTTTTTTCATGAGAAACCCTTGTTTCATGGGCCTTTATCCAGTCTCTATGTAAAATCACCTATAATTATTTTTTCCACAGTTAATTCAGGTTGGTATAACATCAGCGGTAGGATATTGTTCCACGGAGTTAAGGTCCAAAATATGAAAAAAAATAAAACAGGTGTTTCCACAACTCTACCACCGAGTCAATTTTGTTCCACTTAATCTCTATTTCATTGCCATTAAATTACATATACCTAATTCTACCCCCCTTCTTTTTCCTAAACAACTTAATTTTTTTAATATCGTTTTTTGTAAATTCATCCCTTCCTTTTCTTTATCATCTTCAAAAGCAAAGAAAATTGTGAGTGGGGCACATTTTAATGTCATCTTACTTGCAATTGTTGATAATAATATGCATGATAATATTTTTAAATTAAAATTGATGCCTAGCTAAAAATTGAAGACATTGTTCAGTTTCCAATTCTAAAGAATTTGAGAGTGACAGGAAGCGCTAACCTTGACCAGATTTGAGTTGGGTTGGCTTTAGAAAGGGCGCTTAACCGACTTAGAAAGAGTTGTAAAATTGTGACATTCTTTGGATGCCACGTGGTTAATATTATTTTAAGTATTATGATTTTCACATACAAAAGATTTTTAGAGAATGGCATGTGACATTGTAATTTGTCTTTGTATGGAGGGCATTTCGGGGTTTTAATTAAGAGATTGGTATTGTTAGGAAATTTGTGTATAAATTAGGGGTAATTTTAATTTTATATGTATAAAGCGTTGTAAACTTATTTAATGTGTAGCCAAAGTCTCTTTCTCTCTAGTCAAACAAAATAATAATAATAGTTAAAATTTAACATGACTTTACATCATCATTAATTTCCGTGCAAAAGAAAAGACAAGATGATGTAAATTTTATTTTTTATAAATATAAATTTTTTATTATTTTTAAAATAATATTAAATTTATTATAATTTTTTTTGACTAAAAATTAAATGTTAAAACAGTTCGCGTTGTATTTTTTTTTTTACATTGATTGTTTAAAAATATTTATAGACCCGTGGTAAAGCACGAAATTCTTTCTAATAATAATAATAACAATAATAAAATAGAAGAGTGTCCGCATAGACAAAGAAGAACGAGAAAAAAGACTTGTCGTACGTAAAGAAAACAGTTAGACCAAGGGATAGTGGTAAGCAAAAGCAAAGGAAATTTAGTTTTTATCCTCGTCTATTTCTAGACTTCATTTTTTATCTTCTTTGGTTCAAATTTGTTTTGGTTTAACAATTTTTTAAATTATATATATATATTAATTTATCATTTATACAAATAAAGATTTTGGTGTCTCATTTACTTTTCGCTACTGGGAATAAAGAAAATTTGAATACCAAGAGTGAAACTTCCCTTCTGATAGCCATTGCCTTCTGCTTCTTAGCATCAAGGATTCATTTTTACTTTGTCCTTTAAACACTTGAGCAATCGTTGATATCATTAAACTTGGTTGCTTAACCATCTGTCTGGTGTAATAAATAAAGTACTTGGAAAAATCTTGACTCTGCTCGATCGAGTGCGTGTTAACTGTTAAGGATTAGGATTTCCTCTCTAGACCCATTTTCAGAAATTAGTACCGTATTTGCTTTAGAGTCTAGACCCAAACCAAGAGTTTTGTTTAACGTACTTCGTTTGTATTCCTTCGAATTTTGATCGTGTCTAAGAAACCAGCCCAGCCCAAATAATTTCAAGCTCACGGCCTGGCGCCTGTTGCCAGAGTGCAGACAGCTTTTCATTCTTTATTCTTTTGGAATTGGGGGTGATACGGAATGCCTATTATTGGCACTGGCGGCAAAGTGCACTTCTTAAAGGAGATGTCCAATCCATAACAGCCAACTGTCAAGCCCCATGTTCTACGTCTTTGATTTTGCTGCTTCTAAAAACAAAATCTATATCCTTCGTGAAATTGATGGTGTTTGTGCAAGATATTACAGCCTTACTCAACTTTTGGCTATTGTATGGTTCGACCTTGGTCCATGTAAGACTGAAATGGTGAACATGTACGCAGTTACTACTTTTTTGGACATCTTTTACAATCGAAATGTTAAGATCCGATGCCACATCTTGCAACCATTTTTGAAATTTATGGTTATGTTATATAGACTTTTATTCCCCATGCACTTGCCTTGCTCTCTATTTGTCTTTAAGCTAAAGGTTATTACCGTCATTAAAAATGGATACTTGAATATATATATATATGGTAGAGAATCTGAAGCTGGAGTGTGTGTGTAAAGGGAGTTTTGTGATAAGGAGAGTAAGCGTTGTAAACAAGTAAAAAAGAAGATTGGAGCAGTTCTTGAAGTACTGAATGTCGTGATAGGTGAAAGAGAACACTAAGAGAATTATATAAATAATTTAGAGAGAGAAGCTCTCAAGCTGAGAATGTGTTAGTTCAGAAGAAGAGAGAAGGGTCCCTCCAAATGAATTGTGAAGCTCTATATATAGTGTTAAAAATAACAGTTACTCAAGAATAGGTTTTAATGCGCCTAATAAATAACATTATTATGTAGAACATTAATGTGAGTAACCGTTACTGTAATTGGATGTAATAAGACTTGTTTTTCACGTAAAAGGTACTAGAAAAGAGATATACGTGAAAAGTTACAAAAGAAGAAGCTGTACGAGAACAGGTATAAGAGAAGAAGCTGTACATAAATAGGTATACGAGAATAAGGTAGAAGGGTGAAACACTTGTACTTCAGGAAAGGGTTAAGAGGAAGACCTCTTAACTACCTCCATATCTGAGCCATCAAGCCAAACTGTCTAGAACATCATAAGATGAAAGTAACTCATGAACCCTATCACTTATTCCAAGTTGCTTTCACTGTCATCCAAGTGAAGTGGTTATTCTATTCGAAGTAGCTGTTCTACTTGTATTAATTGTTTCATATGGTGTAATGCTTTACTTATTTTAATTCTTCTGCTTTAAGTAGTACTTCACTTGTTCTAGTTGTTCTGCGTGAAGTAGCGCTTTACTTGTTCTAGTTATTCTGTATGAAGTAGCACTACACTTGTTCTAGTTGTTTTCTGTACAACATTATGTTGTAACATAATTTTTTAGAGAATAAGTATTAACCAAAATCAAGTATCTACAGTGTGCATCTGCTTCCATCCAGTAACAACAACCCTGTACCAAGGTAGCTGGTTAGCAACTAAAAAGGGAAAAGGAAAAGGCAAAAATGCATCAAAATTGGTTATTTCTACAAGTATACACAAGTTACATCAATTTTGCAGCTGATCAGAAGGGTGGTCTGAGTACCATGGAATAACATGTTGTAACCATTGCAATACCCTATCAGAACCACATTGTTTTGCTGGCTTTTTCTTTGTTTTTTCTTTTAATAGGCATCTTTTGGTTTGTCCATATAGAATTGTTACATGGTATACTCTTAACCATGAACAAACAATCAGGGATATGATTTTCTAATTAGAAGAAGAGAACACTTTTTTTTCTGTTCTATGGTTCATTAGTTATGGTAGGAAAATCCTAATGTATGCAGCTCCTTTGGTTTTCTTTTTTTAAAAAAGTGAATTTTGTTGATCACGACTTCAATGCCATTTCGAGGCTTAAGAGCTTCAAAAGACTCGTTGCGGTATTAAAACTGTAAGTTTAACATCAATAGTCTGCTACTCAAGAGAATGGTAGCATTATCAAAAAGCAGAACCTAAAGAACTCTAAACTATACAACATAGAGCATGATATTCATAATCAGGGACGGAGCTAGTTAATTTTTATTAGGAGTGTCAAAGATGAAGAGGAATAATGTATAAAATATAAACAATTAAATACAACATACAAGATTAATAATTTCATCTTACATAATCAATATTGTCTAAAGACTAAATACTCAAAGATAATTTCCTTTCAACTAAATTTAAAACATAAAACACATAAAAAAATATCTTATATAATCAAAATTAATAAAAAATGATATATTGATGAAATCTTAAGTAACAATCAATAATGCAACACTAATTTTAAGCAACAAACAATCATACAACTCTACAATGGATATTTAAGAATTATATAATAATCTTTTAATTTTTAAAGACTAAAATCATTGAGAACATATAACAAAAAAAATTAACAAGTAGAAAATAGAACTACATAACAAAAAAAAAAAAAGAATATAGTAGATGATTCATAAAACTTTGAAGAAGAAAATTATAGAAACTTAAAACATATGATTAAATAGAATAGACTTGAAAAAAATAAATAACGAATAATAATAATATAAATAAAAAAAGAAAGATAAAAAGAACTTTTCCTCTTTGTAATTTTACAATGAAAAGACAAAAGAGAAGAGAAAGAAATGGAAAGAAATGTGAAGAAACTTAAAAGGAAAAATTTAAGAGTTAAGATAAAGTTAAATGGATTTATAAAATCATTTATTATTTTTTATTTGTATTAATAATTTTAAAAAAATTATTTTAGAGATTTATTGAAAAATATATATAACTTATTGTATTAATAATTTAATAAAAAATTATTTTGAGGTTCATTAAAAAATATATTTAATATATAAAAATTTTTAAAATTTTTGGAGACAGTGTGTAAAGGGACGCTCCGCCCCTGTTCATAGTCATTGCAAAAGATTCACTGCGTATAGCAACTTTGCTACGTTAAACAGAAACAGAAGACTTCAAGGGGAGCAGCCAAACCTAACTGGCATTAGGAATAGATAAGCCTAACAAAACGGAGAGAGCGTTGAAATCTCAAGCAGCCCTCTTGTGATGGAGGAAGAGAAGCAGCATCTCAGTCCTTCAGGGGGTAAGACTCGCTACAACAGCTTCCAAGTCTTCCACGAAACAGCATCAAGAGAAGCCCACAGAGAAGCGATCGTGAAGAGCAGACTTTGCAGTGAAGGACCTAGAAATCATACGAAGAATTCCTCTCAAGGAGTGAACCAGACCACCCCAGACTAGGACCATCAAGAAGCACCAAAAGGGTCATCAGCCAAGCCACATGCAAGGAAGACACCAAGGCTCAGGAAGAAAAGTCATTGCCACCGCAGTCCAAGGAATCGTGATCAAGCAGACAAGGAAACATACCACGCACCCTCGAAACAGTGAAGATCCGAACCTTCACTGAAGCATCCACACCTCACCTCAAAATGCATAAACCAACAAAACATCAAACCCCAAAAAACCTCTACCCACTCTCAATCCCAGGAGTTGATCAGACATAAAGGGCACAAACCGCAAGACCCCAGACCACAAGAATCAAAACAGACCCAACAACCACAAAAAAAAAACAGCACTCCAATGGCCCCCTTCCCCGCCCCACTCCTCCTTCAAGCACTCAACGTACCATCCCAAACCAAAAATGTGACAGTGGCGTCCTGAAACTAACCCGCCTAAGCTAAATCAGCCCACAACTGGTGAGACAAACAAGGAAGAACTTCACCAGAAATGGAGCTCAGACTAACAGTGAAAAAAACCAAGGCAAGAGTGTCAGTCAACAATAACTCAAAATAACAGCTCCTCTTTAGTTTTCATAGGAACATAAACTTATGTAAAACCCAGAACCTTTAATGATTCATGCTCTGTTTATTCAGCAATGGTCGTGCTCCCAAAGCGTTAATATAGAGTTTATCTTGATAAATGATAATTCATAAGTTTTATACAACCAATTGATATTGGAAAAAAAGGGCTCCACACTCTAAATTAAATATTAACATTTAACAACAATTTATTATCTTTCATGTAAAGAAAAAAAAAACAAACAATATATGAAAACTAAAAATTGGTACTTATCTAGACTCAAATCTAATTGTTGAGATGAATTTGTTTTGTTAACAATTGATGATTCACGAATCTGAATACCAATAAAGGGTTTTCTTCCTCTGTCATATGGTGACTCAGTACCGATTCAAAGTTATTTCTGGACTAAGTTTTCCTGCTAACATCTTATAAACATCAGCCAGTCCCCTGTTTGCTGCACAAAAGTGGGAGCCTTCGCCAGTCACATATCATCAGACTGAGAAAGCTGCTGATAAGTTCTTGGAGAAATCATCTGAAAATTTTGAAACTTTATGTTCTGACAGCAGAGGCTTCGGCATCTTACAGATGCAACGAATCAGTTGCCAGTCGATGATCTATTGATCTGAATCTGATATAAGAACTTAAATAAGATTGATTTTAGACTGACAGACTCCTTCGTTCACCAGTTAAGTGGCCACTCAATAGGAATTTCTGATTTATCAAGGATTTCCATATTCTAAACATAGGGAATTTAGCAGGGTTAAACCATCTTAAGAGTTGTGTAGAGTGCTTTTTAACAGTGTTCACAAAACAAACTACCCAAAGGGTGAAACTAAGCCACCCGATAAGTGGGACGACGATTAAAAGAATCGGGATTGGTACAAAAGATAGGGAGAATTGACCAATGGCATTGAGAATGAGATGGTAACTTGCTGGGGGATTCATTTTGATGACCTTTACCAAAACCCATATGAAAAGAGTAGTAGAGAAGGCCAACATATGTTGATGGTGCGTGTCGAAGGGAGACTCTTCTCTTCCTCGGTATTTTATCTGCAGAAGTAAACATGATGTACTTATGATAAACATTACAACGTAGGAAAAATTTCTTACTTGCTTGTTTTCTCTGTCGACAAGTAAAAAAATGAGTTACATTTAACGAGAAACAGGCTTTATGATTAAAACACCCGAAGGATTATAATAGCAATTACTAAGAATGCTGTATTGCTAGCATATAAGAAGCGGTTACAATTATCAAACATGATATCTAATACTAACTCTAATGATAATATGTGAGGAATCTTCTCAACTGAATTAAGTAATAATAAGACACTGATACACTCAAAACTTAAACTTGGCCTACTTCTAGGTTCTACTGAATTACTCCTCACATAAGAATATGACTCAAACATTGAAATTAATTTTCATATAGACGGAAACTGACCTTGCAGGGTGCTGGTTGGTTGAATTGATGCACATATTCCCTGAGTTCTCTGTCTTGCTTGGTACTTGGGGATAGAGAAGAGGGTATATATAGAGAATTATTGGGAATAGGATTACTGGAACAAAGACTAGTAAAGTTCATAGTTTTTCAACCAGAATTAGAAATTCAACCCCAGAACTGACTAATTATCGTCAGTGCCGCTTTTTCTGAAAAATGACACTTAGTGGTCCCAATAATCTAGAAAGTTAAAACAGGTAGCTTCCTTTCAATCAAGGTAAAGCTGCTTGTTATTTAAAGAAAAAGAACTCATGAAGAATAATTAAAGCTCAATTTAGCTAATACTTTTGTTACTTACTTCTTGTTATTTATTTTTTATCATTCTGAAAATTTGTTATAAAACTAAAATAAAGTAAAATTGACAAATAATTAAAAGAATAGCACCAACTATAATAGTTTATATGAAATTAGAATCAGGCATTTATCATCTAAAAAATTATATATGTTGTACTATATATTTTAACAAATAACTAAATAAAAACTTTAAATTTAAAAAGTTTAACCAAATGGAACTTAAATTTTTAAATTAAAATTGATGCCTAGCTGAAATTTGAACTAGGGTTTGTTCACCATGCTTCATTATTCTATTTCTTAAGAATTTGAGAGAGACAGAGCGCGTTGAATGGTTTCACTGGGAACTGTTTACGGCATTGTACTGTTCGTGGTCATGAGATATAAGGAAGGCCGGCCCTTGGGTGAAGCCACCCAAGCAAGGGCATTGGGCCCTCAATATAGAGAGACCTTAAATTTGGGAAAATTCTATAATTTTATAATATAATTAATTATATTAAAAATATATAAAAATTAAAAATATATAAAAATAATTAATAATTAATAAAATTATTTTTTTAATTATGTGTTTAATAAATGTTAATTTTTTTTGTCATTTTTTAATTTTTAAAATACTATTAATTTTTAATTATATTTTTTATTTTCAATCAACTAACGATTATATGTATTTAATCATTTCCAACAGCTATTTTTTATTTACTTATTTTTTCTATTTTCAATTAACATATTTAATAATTATCAACAACTAATTTTTTCTTATATATAAAATCAATTATTTTTTTTCAATGTATAATATTTACTTTTAATTTTTTTTTCATTTACTTTTTTTTCCTTTTTCTTTTTTAATTTCAATTTTTTTTAAATAATAAATAAGAAATCTGTTATGTTATTTTTATCATGAAACTGTGGGTCTTATTTATAGTTTGTAATAAATATTCAACAGTTAAGTACTATTATTATAATATTTATAGATTTTTTTACTTTAAATTAGAGTTTATATTATATTATTATATTTTTTTATTTTATATAATAATTGATTTATTTAAATTAAAAATTTTGATTGTTGATTTATATTAATCATTTAAGAAATATATAATAATCACTTCAGCCTTTTAAGCTTATTGAGTCACCCATGAGGAAACGCGTTCGTTTCTTTAGCAAAAAGACAAACCCAAATTCCCCCTGCTCATGTCTTTGTAGCATTGACTATTTAGCAAAAATTTGTGTTTCCTTAACAAATTCTTTGAGTGAACCAATGTCAACCAGACGGCGATGTGTTTCTTTCGAAAAAAAAATTTATTTTTTAGCAAACACTTCGCCATTTGGACAACATTAATTTGTTAAGGAAGATTATTTGATTTAAAACATTTAATTATTTTTCAAATGTAATTAAATTATATGTAATAACTATAGCAATACGCTGCTAGAACCACATAATTGTTCTCCAGCTTTTTCTTTGTTTTTTCTTTAAATAGGCAACGTGATACACTCTTTTAAGTCTTAACCATGCACAAACAATCATGAATATAATTTTCTAATTAGAAAAAGGAACACTTTTGTTCTGTTCTATTGTTCATTAGTTGTGATAAGAAAATCCTTATGCATGCAGCTCTTGTTTAGTTGTGATGGGAAAATACTTAGGTAAACCCGGAACGTTCTTTCTTTTTTTTAAAAAAATTGAACTTGAGTCGAAAATTTTCATATGGCACCATGGGGAAACAGTGACGCTGTGACCTGCCCATGACATCTACAGACATACGCTTTGGTTGTTTCTATGGATAGTGACTCTGGACATCACACATCACACTTCACACTTCACACTAATACAAAAAGATTACACTATGAAGATGCCGCCATATTTCAATTATCACAGCAACACAAACCATATACCAACTGCGGGGTTGGCTATCTGTTATGTTCAGAAATTACAACCTCCACTACATGTAAATACGGTCCAAAAATTTCTGATATTGACTTGTTGATGATTTGGAACAGTTCTTCTCGATCAGGTTTGAGCAAGAACGATGAAAACAGTATTCCAATAACTTCTAGCACATTTGGAATAAGCGGCAATTTGTCGACAGCCGACGCCAAATTTGTTGATGGCCACAGGGCCTATATAGCTGCAAAGCCCGGTCCAATGAGACCTACCCTATCTTCATTAGATTTATCCCAAACATTTTGAACGGACTTAACAATATTAACTGTGGTGGAAGCATGGGCGGACCCATGTATATGTGAGTGGTATCACAAGACACCACTCAATTAAAAAAAATTTATTTATTATATTATTTTTTTAGAATTTTATATATTTAATCATACTATGAACTCATTATTTTTTACAATTTGGTAAGAAATGGGGTGAAAAGGAAGATTTTATCAAAAATTTTATAGATTAATAATATTTAAATTTTTTTAAAAAAATTTAAAGTTTATCAAAAAGTAAATTTATCAAAAAATAATTTATATATTAATATTTAAATTCTACATGAAAAGATTAAAAAATTTTCTTTTATAATTTAAGATTTTATTAAAAAAATTAAAATCTAAACTACTCTCCCCTTCAAAAATTCTAATCTTACTTTTGAGATTTATAGTGATTTTTCTCTTCTCGATTTTTGGCTGTGTTTTTCATTCTCTCAAAACAACCCAACTAAACTTCGTTTGTAAGTAATTTTCAATCCAAGTTAAGTTTTTAAATATTTTATGTCTAAACATTTTTTGATTAATTTGATAGTTGAAATTATTTGTCTTTTTTATTTTGATTTATTTTGTAGATATTAATTATTTGATTTTTGTATTTAACTTTATGTGGTTTGTAGATTGTTATATTTAGTTTTGATCAATGAATAGAAAATTGTCATATCATTAGTTGTTGAACTTGATAATTTGTTATGTAAGATCATATTTTATTTAATTTTAATATTTTAATTTATGCTAATGAGTAGTAATTTTTAACAAGTTTTTATATTTTAGATAAATAAGCCATGGAAAGATATTTTGAAAGAAAAAAAATTATCCCACAAGAATCAGATTCCAAGCAACAACAACAACAAAATTCTACTAATGATTGTAGTCAACAATTATCTAAGTAAAGTTGTATTGAATTTGATTTAAGTACCATTCCAGCAGATCCTGGATTTAAGAAAAAAATTTCTAAGTCTGATCTTAATGATCAAGATAAAATTAGAAGAGCATATTTGCAAAAAGGGCCACTGATATTATCATACAACGTTTTCAAAATATAAAAAATCATCGTGAATAATTATGATTTTTTAAAATATTTTTACTTTGCAGTATTAAATGAATGTATTGAATTTATATTTTCTTTAATTTAATGTTAAAACTTCTACTTTATGAATTTTAAAATATTTATTTTTTTAATAATTGTTTTAATTATAGCACCATTGAAAAAAATTCCTGAATCCACCCATGGGTGGAAGAGTCAGAGCTTTCTCCTGTAGCCTTTATAACTAAAGCACAATTTTGTCTCTCTGCTAAAAAGGGAGACCATGAAACAAGGGAAAAGGGTAAACCACCCAAAACATGGAATATTGCAACTAACAGAACCTGATTACCAGAACATTTTTAGTTTTGAATCCAAAAGGTTTCTGTCAACATGAAACAGAACCAAAAACAAACTATATTCTGCCCGAAGGATAAGTCTTAAAGACATTTTTACTGATTAGAAGCAATTGTTCTCTACCTACAACCGCAACTGTCCTGAGATTAACACAGATGAATCCCATTAATAATAATATTTAATATCGGATAAATTAGAAGCAAGCCCGGAACCTTTAAAATCGGATAAATTAATAAGGCTCCAAATAATAATATTTTATTTTTCTGTTGAGTACTACTATTTCACAATAATATATTATTTATCACAAAGAATAACAAAATACATTAAAACTAAAATTTGATGTTTATCTTGACTCAAATATAAGTGTCAAGATGAATTTGCCTCATTGATTTTGCCAATGGTTCTGGTAATAAGAAGAGATTGGGAATCTGATATTAAAAAGAGTCTTTTTCCAATTCAGATCAAGACTTACTATGGCATTCTAGCTTTTGGATCAATAATATTATCACTATTCAAAAAAAATTATTCTTAATTAGGTAATTAGATGAACCCTGTTCATTCTAAATAAAATTGTTTAATCCCTAGCCAAAGTCTCTCCTTTCTCTCTCTGTGTTGGAGGAGAAACTCTTTCTCTCCAGTCAAAGAAAAAAAAAAAAAGAGAGAACAAAAAGAAAGGAGGTTTACAGAAAGAAAACATTTTGAGGGAAAGTGGTGAGCAAAAGGTTTATTTGGATTTAGTTTTGCATTGATAAAATTAAAAGGTCAAAAGCTTGCTTTGATACGTTAGCAAAGGAAATTTATCTTTTATATTTTTGTATTTCTTGTTGTAGCAAGTTTTTCCTATTTTGTTTGAACGAATAGATCATTTCAATTATCTAAAAAAAGAAAGATACAAAGCATAGGAGTAGACAAAATATTTCTAACTAAAAAACGTAAAAAACCTAAAAATACATACATACATATATATATATATATATATATATATATATATATTATTTTTGCAAATGACGATTTTGGTCTCTCATTTACTTTTCACCTGAGAGAAACTTGCCTTTTGATAGCCATTCCCTTATGCTTCTTAGCAAGGAGGATTCATTTTTACTTTGTCATTAAAAACTTCAATAGGAAATTATCGCTAAATGTGTTGGGGATTTAAATCATGCTAAGACAACTCATATGCATCGGAATATTATTAAATTTTAATCCCCAAACTCATGGATCACTTTAATTGAAACTAATGTAGAAAAACTACAAAAAAAATTTTGATATATCTGAAAGTTTGCTTTCCTTGGTGGAGCCCTCCTTAGCTTTTCGTTTTAACTTTTGTATATCAATTAGGAATTATCAAACCACAGCAGCACAGTTGTCCTGCCTCTAATGATCATCCACACAGTGATTTGCCGAAATTTCTTCACTAAGAGTGTGTGAATCCCTAAGCCGAAGTTTGTACTAGCAAACTCTCAACTTTGAGCTCCCTTGTGTTTCTCTTTTTTGGCTATGATCCTATTTCAACACATGAGAAAATAAAATAGATCTCTTTTATATATTCAATAAGCGGCTAAGGGATTCTTTTATAGAGTTAATTGACCTACTTTATAACCAATAAGGATTATAAGATGTCTTGGGCTAATTGGGCCTTTATTTAATACTCCATCAAATCATATTTGATATAGCCCAATACTGAATTGGATTAAGCCTCTATAAAATTAATTAGATCATATCTAATTGAACTCAAATTAATTTCGATAATTCACCTTATGTGTGTGACCCATTAGGTTCCCACCATGTTGGCAATAAATATAAATTAATTCAATTAAGAATTTATATTTATATTTATAGATCATGAGCGGCATCTAACAATACATCATGACCACCCAAATATCAAGAGAGTCAATATGATTTGACTAACCTTTCAATGTACAGTATCTCAGTGTAATTCGATCCTTTCATCATATATCCCAAATAGATAGAAAGTTTGGCTTGGTGTCTACTTTCTAACTTATCCATATTAGTCCTGCAGCTGCTATATTGACCTATCAAGATTACCTTGGCCAAGGACTTTTAATCAATATAAGCCAGGAGCAAATGAAATATATCTCCTTTAAATCACTTGAGGTGATGAATTCTCTTTAGACTACTCATTCATCTTCGCATGCTTCGTGTCATACCCAAAAGCACCCTGTTTAAGCATCTGGTCATCTCCAGACCCATAGAGGTGAAATCAAAGCATGACAATTCATACACAAAATGACTTGGTATCACAAGTCTAAAGATTACTTACACTACTGACACATGAGAGTATTTCTATAGATACTTGAGTGAAATACCAAATAGAACTCTCATAGCGGGTTATGTTCAGTGAACTTGTTTCTTAACAGGCACTTACATACTATCCCCAAGTATCTCACATACTTCAACTTATGAGATCGATTGCTTACTTCTAAAGTAAGGAGGCTTAGCATGTACTAGCCTTTGAGTATTGTCAATGTCCTTATTCTTGATAATACAATGACTAGGAACATATTTAGGAACAATACTTTGATGCATAACAATCTCATAATTATAATCTTTATAATTTCTTTACAAGGCCATTATTTTCCAAGGACTTTATCTACATAAGTCTCTCATAACTCTTTATAAATAAACACATGACTAAAGAAATACCTCATACATTATATAAAATATCCATAATATATTTAACATGAAATATGACTAATTAATATAGTGTTTTACAAGCACAAAATCAATTGGCTTGCAGGGCTTACACTAACAAAATGTAGGATTCATTTTTTATAGATTATCACTGTCATTAAATATGGATGCTTACTGAATGTAGATAGAGTTCATTAGTAGGAAAAATCTTAATGCAGGCAGCTCTGAGCTCTGCTCCAGTGCCCATTTTTAGTAATTGATATTTGTTTAGACTCTGAATCCAAACCTATAGTCAAGATAAACTTTGTTACTCTTCTTTTGAATTTTGATTGTATCAAAGAGACCAGTCATGCCCATATGAACTCAAGCCCACGATCAAACACCAGCTGCCTGAGCAGAGACAGCTTTTCATTTGTTGTTATTTCGGAATTGGGGGTGATAGGGAATGCATATATGGTCAGCCGAGCCCACTTCTCAAAGGTGATGTCCAAACCATAGAGACCAACTGCTAAGACCCGTGTTCTACGTCTTTGCATTTCCAACTTCTAAAAAGAAAATCTATATTCCTTCATGAAATTTATGGTGTTTGTGGAACATATTCCAGCACTCAACTTTTGGCCGTTGTATGGTTTGACCTTGGTCAATGTAAGACTAAAATGGTGAACAAGTAAGTTGGCACTATTCTTTTGGAGATCTTTACATTCAAAATGTTAAAGATCTGATGCCACATCATACAATCATTTTTTAAATTTATGGTTCTGTTATTCAAACATTAATTCCCTGTGCTCTTGCCTTGCTCTTTGTTTGTCTTTTAAGCTACAGGTTATTGCTGTCATTCAAGATGGATGCTTGATTGTAAAGAAGGCTGGAGTGTGTTTCACTTGCCTACCTCCTGGAAGAATGAACCTGTACCACAGTAGCAAATTCGCAACCAAAAAGGGAAAAGGGAAAGACAAAAATGCACCAAATTTAATTATTTCCACTAATTGGTGTACACCAGTTAAGTTAATTTTGTAGCTGATTAGAAGGGTAGTCTGAGTATGCATGTGACCATAGTAATTTTCTATCAAAACCACATTATTCCCTTGCCATTTTTTGGTGTGTCGATTTTAACACATTCTCTTCACTAGAGCTCTCCCTCTAAAAAGAAGGTTCAGAGATTCCCTTGAATAATAAGGTTTTAATTCACAAAAAAAAACATCTAAGGTTACATGTAAATTACGATTTTGAAGGTCATAGCACCTATACCTTCTTTGAAAATCAGAATAACTAACAAAAGACAAATCGTTTGGCACATGGATCAAGTTTGTTTTGCAAGTTTTTGGGAATGTGAACATATATAGTGCAACTAAAAACTCATAATTCAAGATTAGGGAGGTGGGGAAATGAAAATAAAGATCGCATTTTTTGTTGCGGTGTTTGAAAGTCTATTACCTGAGAAGGTATTCAGTTAATAAGGTAGGTAGTAGATTTTACAACTTCTCCCCAATAGGCATGCTCATGCCAAAAAGAGAGGCACGAATCACTTCCAATATCTGTCTATTTTTCTTTTCCACCAATCCTTTTTGCTGCAGATTATAGGTGCAAGAAGTTTGATGACAAATCCCATGATGACTCAAAAACCCATTAAGAGATCCATCATACTTAGTACCATTGTCCGTTTGTAGAGCATGAATTTGCTTCTGGTACTGAGTGCCTACCATAGTAAAAAATTTCTGAAATGCTATGCATACATCACTTTTATTTTGAAGCAGAGATAGTCAAGTTATTTTAGTGCATTCATCAATAAATGTAACAAAGTAATGAGCTTTAAAAATAGAAAGAACTTTTGCAAAACCTCAAACATCAGAGTGAATAATTGCAAAAGATAAATTTGGTGGATAAGAAATACAATGGCTTTTAGCTAGTCTGCAAATGTCACAATGAAAATCCAATCATTCAAACTTGAAAATAGATGTGGTTGTAACTTCCTAAGATAACTAAAAGAAAGATGTCTCAATCTTCGATGCCATAACCATGTAGTCGCTCGAGCTTTGTCTTTACTACTAGTTAGATTCGCTTTGCTAAATTTAGTCTCCCATTTTCTGTTAATTCCAAATAGTAGAGTTTGTCTCGCTTAACACCATAACCAAAAATCTTCTGAGTCCGAATGTCTTGAAAAATGCAAAATGAAAACCAAAAAGTTACAGTGCAATCAAGAGTAGAGGTAATTTGGCTAACAGACAAAAGATTACATTGAAGGAATGGAACAACATGAACTCTATCCAATGTAAGAGTATTGGATAATATGAAAAATGCCTTTCTAATAACAGGACATGTACTACCATTAGTTGTGGAGATAACAAATTGAGAAAAAGGGAAGATTGATTGTAATTGACTAAAGTCCTTAGTCATATGGTCAGATGCACATGAATAAATAATCCAAGTATTATTCTTAAAAGTTACAGAGAATACCGATGCCTTACCACCTATACCTGAGTGGGCAATGTTTGTCGTAGGTTGCGATTTGCCTGTAAGGTTTTTCGTAAACTTCGATTGGTTTTCTTCCAAGGATGTCACCATGGCTTTCCCTATAATCTTCTTTCTAGGTTTCTTTGTGAAGTCCCACTACTCAGGATAGCCAATGATTTCATGACATTATTGTTTCGAATGACATATTTCACCACAATGAGTACATACCAAAATGTCAGATTTTCTGATTGATTGATTACTTCGATTCTTCAAAGAGCTAGACGATGGTCCTTGCCAAGTTCGGTTGGCTAGCATAACAGTGCTCTTAAGATTCAGACGAGAGCTTCCCATTATCTGTCTTTGTTGATATTCTCTCTTGACATTTGCATATGTGTTTTCCAAGTCAAGTTTTGGGTCTTTTCGTAAGATTTTTTCACAAACTTAATCAAACTCAGAATCCAATCCACTTAGAGAAATATGAACTCCTTAGCTATCACGAAATGCAATTAGATTATACCTTCAACTGTTTTTTCCTGAGATACTCCTGTGATCAATTTTTTGAAACAAAGACACAAGTTCATTATAGTATGTTGATAATAGTTGGCCATTTTGTTTGATAGAGAAAGATCTCTAGTTCAATTCAAAAATACAAGCCTCACCCCGATCCATTATAGAAGGTTTTCGATACAGCTTCCTATATCTCCTTGGTTGTGGAAAGACGAATAAATCGTTGTATTAGTGATGGACTCATTAAGTCAATAAACCAACTTTTTACTTTGTGATCTTTAGTAATCCATGTTCCAAGATTAGGATCTTCGGATGTAGATTTTTTGGCTTTTGCGGTGAGATATTCAGCTTTGTTACGAGTGTCAATACGCATCTCCATGAGTTGAGACCATAATAAGTAATTTATCTCATTTAATGTAATATTGGTAGGAAATACAAAATTGTCTTGATCGACAATAATTGGTGGTGCTGGGTTGCTTGGTACGGTTGGAACCATGGAATTGCTTGATTCGGTTAGAACAATGGATTTGGGTTTTTGTCATGTAGTTTCAGAGGAATAGAAGGAAAAAAAATGTGATGGTGATTAATCAAGTGCAAGCTTCAAAATATGAGATTTGCGTTGGAGGATTCTTTTCGAATTAAAACTGCTCTAATACCATGTAAAAAATATTTAAAATCTAAACAAAAAACTAAACTGTTTGATAAAAAATAAAGAACTAAATAAAAGGCTATTTATAATAACCAACTAAACCTAAATCTACTTGGTATGCAAGTAAAGTAATTATAATAGTCAACAAAACTTAAACCTACTTGATATGTAAATAATAAAAATAACAAATAAGGAAGCATTAACCTTAGACTTCCTTGGAATACAAGCAAAATAAAAAGAAAATAAGAAAATATTCTCTCCAAGATATTTCTAGAATTAATAACTACAACTTATGTTCACATTTCCGAATTTAATATAAAAATTTTCTCCAGCACGGGGTGATTCAATATTAATTAGGAGTTTTCTTCCTCTGTCACATGACGACTTAGGACTGATCTCCATATTTCGAACATATCAAATTTAACATGATTAAACCATCTTACGAATTGTGGATAGCATTTTTTAATAATCCTCACAAAGCAAACAATCCAGAGCGCAAACGTAAGCCACCCAATAAGTGGGACGAGGATTAAAAGAAGCATAACTGATGCAAGAGCTCCGGAGAATTGACTAATGGCATTCAAAATGAGACGGGAACTTGTGCTGGTAGCTGGGAGATTCATCTTGCTGACCAATGCCACAACATATATGCAGAGATTAACAAAGAAGGCCAACATATGGCAATAGTGCGTGTTGAAGGGAGTTTGGTCCCTCCCTTGGTATTTTGTCTGGAGGAGTGTACATGATGTACTTATGAAAAACACAATTACAGCATGGAATTTGATGCAGCAATTTAGTTCTTCCTCGTTTTCTCTGTCGATAGGGAAAAATAAAGAGCTGCATTTAGTGAAGCAAAAGTCATGCTTTGAAACACCTGAAAGATTATTGTTATTATTGGGAAAAAGTACTGAACCCTAAAGAAGTGGTAAGTGGTAACTAATAAGGATGCTGAATTGCTAACGACAACTGACCTTTGAGAGTGATGGTTGGTTGAGTCGTCGTTGCCCATTTTCACTTGTGATTTTCCTTCCCTGAATTTTCTGTATTGCTCCGTCACCCTGCTTCTACCGAATTTATAGTGACTGAAATGTGTACTTCGTTTCAACAAATATTCTTCTTTCAGTTAACACTTAAATAATTATTCTAATCATGACCCTTTCGTTAAGATAGGTATAATTAAACGATGTGCAAAAGGAGCTTCAAAAAGAATCGGAATCATTTTCTAGCTATTCTGTGTCATGAAAAATAAATTTGAGAAATTCTATCACGATATTCTGTCGAAAGTCTATTCTTTTGATGCTTGATTTAAAGCCCACTCGTTCATTGATGGACACAGAATAGCCTGCTTCTTCTTGTTAGCTAACCCTGTGGCGCTCACATTGGTTGAAACAAGTTCATATTTTTTTAAAGGTACTTAAATGAAATTTTTTAAAACTGGAAAACTCTCTCAAAATCTACTAGTTAAGGTTTTATTAAGATGAGAATTCGAAATACATTAGGTAGGGGGATATAAACCTTACTTTCAAAATTATATGAAAAAGATGAGAAAGTAATCTTAATTAAAGTACCACTTCCCTTGCATATAATTAAATGAACTTTTTGTTCATCCTAAATACAATTAAACTTCATTTGATTTTTTCCCAGAAAAGAAGAGAGAAAGCTTGTTAGGATTATAATCCATAACTTAGAATAGTATAGAAAGAATATATATGGTAACTATGATTTGTACTTTGGAAATGAAAAACAAAGAATCCCATAAAGCTGCGGGGACATCATTTTGGATACTTCATACTCATCCTCCTCTCTGTCACTCTCTGGCAAAGGCGGAAACTCTTTCTCTCCTGTCAAAAGAAAATAAAAATAAATTGAGACAAAGAGTATCGGCCCTCGCCGCGCGTAGGCAGAAAACAAATGGGAGGAAACCACAAAGAAAAGGCTTTCTTTGGATTTCGATTTTCCAATGATAAAATTAAAAATTAAAAAGCTTGCTATGGTACCTAGCATAAGTAAATTTGTCCTTCATATTTTTTATTTTTAGAGTTAAATTTATTTTTGTTTAACAACAATAACGTTTTTAATTTATTATACTCGAACATTTGACTTATTGATTAAAATATAATTTCTTTGTAAAAAATTAAACTCGAATATCTTTTTTTCAAATAAAAAAAAACAATAATAACATTATTAATACAATAATACTTGTTACATTCGAGCATTTAATTTATTTATTAATATATCATTTTTCAATTTAAAAAACAAAATTTGAATTATTTTATTTAGATAAATAAATAATTACAATTACCTGAAAAAGAAAGATAAAAGCTTAATGGATACCATTGTGGAAGTTTCCTTCACTTTAATCACTAATGTTAATATCATTTAATATTCCTTGGACAATTAATAGGCTTTCTGCCAAGGAATCACATTTTTCCTTTTTTCGTGTGGTTATTGAAGGAGTTTTAGAGCATGAAGTTTCGTACTTTTTGCCATTGTGGAAAAATGCTTCTCTTTATTTAAATGCGTATCTTGGGACGCAGATTGGAAACTGTTTTCGGCGTTGGACCCCTAGTATGAGATTAAGCTTAAGACTGGAGAATGGAGATAGCCTACTGACGCACATTTTCAGTTATTCTTTTCCTTGCTTGAATTTTCTGTCTTGACAGCCCTTGATGGTGGTTGGTTTCCGCAGGAACTTTGAGAGGGCATAGAGAAATGTGTTTGTTTCTTCAGAAAAAAGACAAACCCAAATGCTCCATTGTAGGACCGTACATACACCAAAAGGTCGAAAGACAAAAGGTCCTACAGGTGAAAGACAAACCAAATTTGTTCTGTCTTTTTAGCATTGGTTTGGATATGATTATTTAGCAAAAGTTTGTGTTTCTTTAGCAGATTCTTTAGCAAACCAATGTCCACCTGATGGCCCCGTGTTTCCTTGGGAACAATTTTATTTTAGCAAACACGTGCCTTCTAGGCGACATTAGTTTGCAAAGCAACTATATTTGATTTAAACAATTTCATCATTTAAAAAAAAAACCTTGTCGGTTTATATATATATATATATATATAATAAAGTAGTTAACTATTATTGTTCTAGTTGAGAAAATTTTGAAAATATGATTAGCCCATTTAATGTTGCGTACTTTATAAAGTTACTAAATAATAGCATATGGTAAGTCTGTATGTATTTTAGAAAATGAAAAAATAATTCCCACAACGTAGCAAGCATCTTTGCTTGTACACCAAAAAGGTCACTAATAATAAATAAACGAAAAAATAGAGAAAAGAAAAACAAATTTCGATGCAAGCTTTCTATGACCAATGACTTAGTTAGATGGAATAAATTGTAAAGGCTCCACGGCGTAACATGCACCGTTAAATACTTAAGCAAGAGAAAAACTTGCCTTTGGATAGCCATTCCTTTCTGCTTCTTAGCGAGAAGGATTCATTTTTTACTTTATCGTTAAACACTTGAGCAATCGAACGGATTATTGCTGTCATTAAAGATGGACGCTTACTGAACGTAACTGGAGTTTATTCACTCTCTCTGGTAATCCAAAAAGTAGTAGGAAAAATCTTGATGCAGGCAGCTTTAAGCTCTGTACGACTGCTTGTCAACTGTTAAGTAGGATACGCACTCTAGGTCCATTTTCAGAAATTGATTTCAAGCCCCTATGATTGCAAGCCAAAGGCCCGTCGCCTACTGCCAGAGTAGAAACAGCCTTTTATTTGTTTTTCTTCGGGAATAGGGGGCTATAGGGAATGCCTATTATGGGCAACTAAAGGTAATGCCCAAACCATAGGGTCCAACTGCCAATCCCTACGTTCTACGTCTTTGATTTTGCAACTCCTGAAAAGAAAATCTATATTCCATCATGAAATTTATGGTGTTTGTGGAAGATATTACAGCCTTACTCAACTTTTAGCTGCTGTATGGTTTACCTTGGTCGATGTAAGACTGAAATACTGAACATGTAAGTTGGCACTACTTTTTTGGAGATCTTTTACAATCGAAATGTTAAAGATCTGATGCCACATCATATCATTTCTGAAATTCATGGTTCTGTTATTTAGACATAAATTCCCCGTGCTCTTGCCTTGCCACAACATATATGCTGAGATTAACAAAGAACGTCGACATATGGCAATAGGGCGTGTCGAACAGTCGAAGGGAGTCTTCACTCTTCCTTGGTTTTTTGTCTGGAGGAGTGTGCATGATGTATTTATGGCAAACGCAATTACAGCACGGAATTTGCATGAAATTTGATGCAGCAATTTAGCTCTTCCTCGTTTTCTCTGTCGACAAGGAAAAATAATGAGCTGCATTTAGTGAAGCAAAAATCATGCTTTGAAACACCTGAAAGATTATTGTAATGCTTAACTAATAAAAATGCTAAATTGCTAACAGCAACTGACGTTTGAGAGTGATGGTTGGTTGAGTCGTTGTTGGCTTGTTGCCCATTTTCACTTGTGATTTTCCTTCCTTGAATTTTCTGTATTGCTCTGTCACTCTGCTTCTACCCCAATTTATAGACTTCGCTTCTATCCCAATTTGTAGACTTAGTGACCCAAATGCGTACTTTGTTGGAACGACGTGTATTCGTTCAATATAAACTTAAATAATTACTGAAATCATCAACCCTTTCCTTAAGATAGGTATCCCAAATGATATGGCAACCAAGAACTTCAAAAGACGTAGGGAATCATTTCTAGCTATTCTCTGACGTGAATAGTAAATGTGAGCCCGAATTCTATCGCCATAACCTGTCAAAGTAAAATGTCGAGAGTGTAGTCTTTTGATGCTTGATTTAAATGATGGCCTCAGAATAACCTGTTTCTTTTTTTGGCTAACACATACTGTGGCCTTCTTTGCTTGCATACCACGAAGGTATGAGAAAACGAAAATTGAAGAAAAACATTTCTTTTTTTGGAAACTCACCCTCCTCTCTCTGTCACTATCTGGTTAGGCGGAAACTCACCCTCCACCTCTCCAGTCAAAAAGAAAAATGAAAATCAAACTGAAGAGAGACAAAGAGTATCCGCAGTTCACTGAACTCTGGGTCACTTCTTGTTAGCAATTCACCATTCTTATTAGTAATACCTTGCTCTTCTCTAATTTTTTTTTTCTTTCCGATAATAACAACAATCTTTCAAATTTTTTAATCATATTAATTAATAAAAGATATTGTAAGTCTACAATTTTACATATTTAAGATTTTTTATTATCAAATTTGTGAATCACCCATTGTTAAAATTTCATAAGAGTTATCTTATCTTAACATGAGCACGAGTAAAATAATAGAGTAAATTCATCTCGATACTTGGATATGGATTAAGATAAACACTAAATTTTAGTTTTAATATATTTTTGTATTTTTTTTGAAAGATAATCATATATTGTTGTTTTTCTTTTTTTGAAAATAGTTATCAAATGGCTGTATAAACTTTATATATATATTTTTATCAAGATAAACTCTATACTTGAAATATTAATGTAATTAGATAGATATATGCATTAAATACTTAGTTGACTTTAAACAAAAAAATCACTAAGAAAATTCTGTGGGGTCCAGAGTTTTGAGCTGAGCTGATTGTCGAATTCAAAGTGTGCAAAGCGTTGCAAGTTCGTTTGTATGAGATGATGTTATTGCTACGAAGGCATTCAATTATGTTCCGTTATATAGACTTTTATTCGCCATGGTCTTGGCTTGCTCTCTGTTTGTCTTACAAGCTACTAGTTATTGCTGTCATTGAAGATGGATGCTTGACTGTCTGGTAGAGAATCAAGAGGGCTGGAGTGTGTTCGCTTGCCTTCTTCCTGGAAGAACAACCTTGTACCACGGTAGCCGGTTTGCAACCAAAAGGGGAAAAGGGAAAGACAAATAATGCATCGAAGAAGGGTGGTCTGAGTATCATCGAATAATATGTAGTGACCATAGCAATACCCTATTGAAACCAGATTGTTCCCCTGGCCTTCTCGTTGTTTTTTCTTTTAGTAGGCATTTTCTAGTTTGTCCATATAAATTGGTTCATAGTACACTCTTAAAATGCACAAACAATCAGGAATATGATTTTTGTTCTGTTCATTAGTTGTGATCGGAAAATCCTTATGCATCCAGCTCTTTCTATTTAAAGTAGGACGCGCACTCGACACTCGAGGGTTGAGGCCCATTTTCAAGTTTCTCTTTCATGTGGCTTTCGACATGCGATTCTAGTAGCTTCGCCGTTGAAATTTTGAGACGTTGAGCACAGTCTTCGGCCGCAGATTGGTATCACTGTTTCCGGTGTTGGCCGGTTAGTGGTTATGAGAATAGCCCCAAGATTGAAGTGGGGCAATTGGACAGTTAATGGTTCATGCTCCTTGGGGGTTTTTTTTCATCAATAAAGGTGTAAATATAGAGTTCATCTTGATTAAAGAATATATAAATATAGAATTTGTGCAGCTATCTGATATAGGAGAAAAAAGATTCTAAATAATAATATTTTTTTACATTAAATGTTGTTATTTAACAACATATTAAAACCAAACTTGGATATTTGTTTCTACTTAAATCTAGGTGCAAGGAGAATTCACGAAACATGATATCAAGGGCTTTCTTCCTCCATCACATGCCGATTTAGTAACGATATCCATATTTCGAACATATGAAATTTAGCATGATTAAACCATCTTAAAAATTCTGGATAGCAATTTTTAACCGCCCTCACAAAGCAAACCATCCGAAGCGCGAAACTAAGCCACCCAATAAGTGGGACGAGGATCAAAAGAAGCATAACTGATGCGAGAGCTCCAGAGAATTGACTAATGGCGTTGATAATGAGATGGGAACTTGTGCTGGTACCTGGGAGATTTATTTTATTGAACAATGCCACAACATATATGCAGAAATTAACAAAGAAGGCCAACATAAGGCCATAGTGCGTGTCGAAGGGAGACTCGTTTCTCCCTTGGTATTTTGTCTGGAGAAGTGTGCATGATGTATTTATGGTAAACACAATAACAGCATGGAATTTGATGGAGCAAGTTAATCCTCCCTCGTTTTCTCTGTCAGACAGGGAAAAAATATGAGCTGCATTTAGTGAAGCAAAAAGTCATGCCTTGGGACAGATTTCATGACTTAAACACCTGCAAGATTGTTGTTATTATTGGGAATAAAGGTTCTAGAAAAGGGCAAGGTCTGAACTCTAAAAGTAGTGGTAACTAAATAAGGATGCTGAATTGATAACAGCAACTGACGTTTCAGAGTTGTGGTTCGTTGAGTCGTTGTTCCACATTTTCACTTGTGATGCTGGTTTCTCTGTCTTGCTCACTTTGGTTTTGGACGAGAAACTGGGCCTCTCTTTCCCTTAGGAGCTTCATATAAAAACAATTTTTTTTAATAAAATAATAAGTAAAGAACAAAGAATTAGATATATACTCTATAATAATGAGTCGCAGGCGATCAAGTAGACTGTACGAAAAAGGAAGGCAAATGCGAGGGTAAAGAGGGTGAAGTGGATGGATGACCTGACATCGCATGCAAAAGGACTATCGTGGCAACTTACGTCGTTGTACACTGCTTTAGATAACATCGCACTTCCATCACTTTTCTCACTCCTTTATACAATTAAGAATCGAATGTAATATGCAGAGAGTATTGTCTTCATCGGAGAATGCTACTCTATAATGCGTTTTTTTAGTTCAAAGAAAGAAGTCCAAATATCGTCTTCTTGAAAAAGGAGGGTGGATCACGGTTACTCATTCGAAATATGAATTAATCAAACAAGAAAGGCAAGGTGGATGTGTGGGAAGTGGGAAGCAAAACGTAAACCCCATATTATTGTGGACAGAGACGGAGTAACGGGTGGCAGGTGGTGATAGCTGTTACTTCTCAATTTTTAATTTTTTTAAAATTATAAGTATAAAACTTGATATATATATATATATATATATATATATTATGACTATCTTTATAATTATCTTTTAATAATCTCTTATTCAAAATTTTAAATTCGTCACTAATTGCAGAAGAAGTGAACTAATTTTTTAGTTCAAATAAGAAGGTCCAAACATGTTTTTATTCATTTAAGATAATACTAATTAAGGTGTAAATTATATATTTTAAAAGTAACTAAGCACAATTTTTTGGTCCTCTCGCCACAGACAAATGTGGAACATGCCAACAAGGTGGTGAGAAATTAAATTTGCCGCCATTAAATAAGTACCTGTTGAATTACTAATAAAGGTGGAACAAAGGTAAGTGTGTGGAAGGTTGATAAAAGAATTAAAAATAAAGTCATGGTTGGCTGCGTCGTCACCTTAAGTGTGTAACTTGAGCAATATAAATAAAGTGATGACTACTTTTGTTGTGTCTACACTATAAAGTGATGGTTCTTTATCCAGACTGGTGGTCATCAAGGGTATTAATTAAATAACTAATGGAAAGAATAGCAAGAATGCATGCTCGAGCGTCGCAAGAGATGTGAAAAGCGATTAACGACGTAGCAAATTATCTAATTCGAGTGAGGGAGAGACTTGATTATTAAATAACCATACAAGGATAAGTGAGCGGAGAACATATAAGGATAAGTTTGGGGAGAATTAGTGAAGGGAAGTAAGATGCTCTCAAGTGTCATGGGAAAGGTGAGGGTGGGAGGGTGGGAGGGGGACTTATTAAATAACTAATGCTTAGTGGGAGGGTGGGAGGGAGGAAGGGATTTGTTTAATAACTAATGAAAAATAGAGTAAGATGTTCAAGGGTTGGGAGAAAGGTGAGAAGTGATCGGTCAATGACATGAAGAAAGAAAACAAGAAAACAAAAGTTCAAATATCTAGGAAGATAAAAAGCCATAATTACTTAATATCAGAAATAACTAAAACTCTATTTAGTTAAGTCTCTTTAATTACTTTTCATTTTTTTTACTTTTCCTGAAAAATTGTTATAAAATAAAAGTAAAAAGTAATATTATCATAATTTATTTAAAATGCACAAGTATAACACTAATTATTATAATTTATATAAAAATTAAAACCATGCATTTAAGAACTAAAAACTATATATCTTAAAAAGTACAACCTAAATAAAAAATACCAACCAAGAATTTAGTTCTTGGACAGCATTCAACCAACGATCCAGGATTTAGACACATAGTCCCAATTTTTTGTCATCTCCTGAGACTTTTCCCTTTCAAAGCCTCAGTTTATTCTCATCAGAAATAAGGTGGACAAGCTAACCATTCAAATGTGGGGGAATTGTCATTCCTATTAAAGCATTGGAGAGGGGATCGCTGGTTTTGACTTTGAGTTTGAGGATGGGAGAGGATCATCTTCCTTTTTTTTGGCCAAGTGGGACAGGATCATCTCTCCACTGCTAAACTATTGAATTCTTTTTTCCTTCTTTATAGTCTTTTTCTTCTCCATTTTCACACTTGCCAGTTACAAAAAGATATTTATTCCGTGGGACTATGATCGTGGACTATAGTATTTTACGAAGACTCCCACAAAGTAGCAAAGCATCTTTGCTTGTACACCAAATTAAAAAGAAACAATGGTGCAAAGCAAGTTGATTGGTTACAGGGAATTAATTATAAAATCCCCCGGCACAAGCTGCCCATTACATCGCTTCTTTCTTTCTCCATTTTATTCTGAAAAAGGAGAGACGAAGAGTTTCCGAGTGGGCTCGTCAAAGAAAGGACAGTTGATAGGAGGAAATCAAATGGGAGGACACTGGAAAGAAGAAGCTTTCTTTGGTTTTCGTTTTCCAATGATAAAATTACAAAAGTAAAAAGCTTGCTTTGGTACCTAGGCAAAGGAAATTTATCTTGTTTAACAACAAAAACTTTTTATTTTTAACTTCAGAGAATAACGAAAATTCGAATACCCAGAGAGAAACTTCCCTTTTGATAACCATTCCCTTCTGCTACTTAGCACAAAGGATTCACTTTTATTTCGTGGTAAACACTTGAGCAATTGAACAGGTTATAGCCGTCATTAAAGATATGGATATGCTCACTGAATGTAACTGGATTCCATTTGTAGGAAAAATCTTGATGCAGGCAGCTCTGAGCTCCGCTCGAGTGCCTGTTAACTGTCACGCGCTCTAGCTCCATTTTCAGTTGCTCTTTCTCGTGGCTTTGGACATGCAATTTCACAGCTCCACAGTTGAAATTTTAACTCGTTGCCACAGTCTTGGGCCGCAGATTGGTCTCCAAGATCGACACTTTTTCTCAAGTCCTGGACTAAACTCAAATATTCAGGTGTGACTAGAGTGAACCATTTTGACGATCGGTTGTCTTAGCCTCCTCCACTCCCATTGTTAAAAGATTGTGCCTTTTCTTTCTTTTGGTCAAAGGACAGTCATGCTCTTCACAGCCAATTTATTTTGAACAATCAGGACTCAATGAACTAATGTCTCCTTTTAACTTCCTCCATTTAATACTGCATTTTTTGTGCTAAACAGGTCCTCAACTTAATACTTTACAACATGGATTTATATGTCTTGGGAAGCAGATTGGTCTCACTTGAAATTATTTTTCGGCGTTGGACCTTTCGTGGTTATGACTTTAAGCCCAAAATTAGAGTGGGCCAATATTGATGTAAATTAGGTCAATCCCAAATCTTAAATATAGAGTTTGTCTTGATAAAAAAAAAGATACGTATAAAATTCATACACCCATTTGATATTGGAGAAATCAGATTCCAGACAATAATATCTCTTTTTAAATAAAGGATTGTCATTTAACAACAATATATTATCTAGCATAAAAAAAGCAACAATATATGAAACTAGATATATATTTTAATTTAAATTTAAACACATTGATGAATTTACTTTGTTAATTTTACTCGTAGTATTGATTAAATAAAGTAAATTTATGAGAATTTAACCGTTGATGATTTACGAATCTGATTTTAAAGGGTCTAATTAAGATTTTAGACCGACAACATATTTTGTTTTTTTACCATGCGACGATGTACTAATAGTTCTAATATCTCGAACTTATGAATATATGTTAGCATGGTAAAACCATCTTAAGAATTCTGAATAGTATTTTTTAACGGCCCTCACGAAGCAAACAACCCAAAAGACGAAGCAGAGCCACCCAATAAGCGGGACTAGGATTAAAAGAAGCAGAATTGATGCAAGAGCTCCGGAGAATTGACTAATGGCATTGACAATGAGAAGGGACCTTGTGCTGGTAGCAGGGAGATTCATTTAAGTGACCAATGCCACAACATATATGCAGAGATTAACAAAGAAGGCCAACGTATGGCAATAGTGCGTGTTGAAGGAAGACTCGTCTCTTCCTTGATATTTTGTCTGGAGGAGTGTGCATGATGTATTTATGGTAAACACAATTACAGCATAGAACTTGATTGAGCAATTTAATCCTCCCTCGTTTTCTCTGTCGACGGGGAAAAAATGAGCTGGCATTTAGTGAAGCAAAAACCATGCTTTGAGTCAGGTTTTTATGATTAAAACACTTGAAAGAATGCTGCTAGTATTGAGAAAAAAAAAGTTTTAGAAATGGGCAAGGTCTGAAATATAAAGTACTCGTAGGATGCTAATTGCTAACCGCAACTGACCTTTGGGAGTCGTTGTTGCACATTTTCAGTTCTGATTTTCCTTCCCTGAGTTCCCTGTCTTCCTCTGCCACCCTTTTATACTTTGAGAGGGTTTAAAAGATCGGCTTTGCTGGATAGTTCCATAAATTGGTAACATCATTTTTTAATAAATAATAAGAAAAGAACAAATTAAAGAAATAGATATATACTATATACTAATGAGACAACAGGGAGGTCTAGTTGGGACATTTTTCTGTCTATATTCAAATGTGGTATAAACCATATATAGTCCATGTACATTATTACCCTCTCTATGGTGTAACTTTCATCGGTCCCAATCTATATTCTATGACTTTTCGCTTCTCATGATGCAAACCAATGGCATGCAGTGACCGATAAAACGAAGTTGCAAAGAAAACGAAGGCGTTTTTTGTTCATTTCTAGCCGATAGTCTCTTCTCTGTGTCTCCACCCGTCTAGAGAGAACTGTCTCTTTCGTCAAAGCAAAAAAAAAAAAAAAAAAAGGAAGAAAGAGTGGACAGAGAAAAGACCAAGTGAAGTAGAGAACAAACGGTTCAAAGGAAGAAAACAATGGGAGCAAACTCGAAAACAAAATCTTTCTTTGGTTTTCATTTCCTTGCTTTGATACGTAGGCAAAGGAAATTTATCTTTTACATTTTTCTAATTTCTAGAATTCATATTTTTTTTATCTTTTTGGTTCAAAATTGTTTTTGTTTAACAACAATAGCTTTTTAAAATCTATATTAACATATAATGTTACTTGTTGTAGCAACTTTTTCCTATTTTGTTTGGATGACTGATCAATTTAATTATCTATAAAAGAAAAATACAAGCAAGAGTAGATAAAATAGTTCTATGTACATATCGTTTTTTACAAATAAAGATTTTGACCTCTCATTTTCTTCACTTCAGAGAAACTTCCCTTTTGATAGCCATTGCTTTCTGTTTCTTAGCAAGTAAGGATTCATTTTTATTATGAGGGACTTGGGTTTAGTTAAGTTTGAGTTTTAATTATTTTGGAGGAATACCTAATAGTAAAGAATAACTATTTCTTTAGACAATTGCTTACCAAACACGGAAAAAGGAGGAAAAAAAACATGGAAATCAATGAAAGACTGAAAAAAAGAGGGTCCCCATAATTCTTTGGACACAATTTCCACGTCCTCTCCCCCTCTCTCGGTCTCAGGTTTATCAAAGAGAGAGTGAAAAAGGAGGGTCCCCATATATCAATTGGTGGTCATCTCTTTCAATTTGTCAATGGGTGGTCTTCTTTTTCAATTGGTGGTCGTCTCTTACATGTTCTATGTATACTCTCTTCTCTCGTCCACCTCCCCCTTCCCTCTCAAAAGCACGCTCACTCCCATTCCCTTTCTTACTCCAAAATTGCTCTCTAACTCCTTGTACAAATAGCATATATATATATATATATATATATATATATATATACTACTAACTTAGTGTTGTCCATCTTTAGCATAGAAATTCTTAAAACCAAAGCCCTTTGCCGGAGTAGCAAAGCAAGGCAGAGAATTCAGTGAAAGAAAACTGAAAATGAGCGACAATCCAACCAACCAGCATCCTGCAAGGTCAGTTTCCGTTAGAAATTCAACATAGCTATTCCTATAAGAACATTACTTTGAATGTTTGAGTCATATTCTTATGTGAAGAGTAATTCTAACATTTGATTATTTTTTCACAAAAAAAAGATAGCTATTTCCTAAATCCCATTCTTGAACTCCTCCATATTAGCTACGGCTATTCCGTGCGGGTGGAGACCTTAGACTAGAACGGAAATTCAAAACCCTCTTTTTCCAAAACCTCAAGAAGACAACAATCATCACATAAAATAGGGAAATGGATGACATTATGGATTTTTAGCATATTTCTGATTTTATGGCTATCTTGATTTTTGGCATATGCTTTCCAAAAAAAATCTTCCTTTTCCATTTTTTCTTTTTGTTTTTTTGTTACTAAGAAACTGAACAGTACATAAAAGTTCAAGACTCAAGTGTTCACTTTGGAAGCTTCAAACTTGGTTCCTAGAAATATGCCAAGGTTAGATTTTGAGTGTATCACTGTTTTATTATTTCTGATCAGTTTAGAAGATTTCTTACATATTACCAAAGTTAGTATAAGATATGATGTTTGAAAATTGCATTCGCTTCTTCTGTGCTAGCAATTCAGCATTCTTATTAGTTGCTATTATAATCTTTCGGGTGTTAATAATCATAAAACCTGTTTCCCAAAGCATGATTTTTGCTTCATTAAGTGCAACTCATTTGTTTTTCCTTGTCGACAGAGAAAACGAGGGCAGACAAAAATTTTCCGATGTTATGATGTTTATCATAGGTACATCATGCGTACACCTCCAGACACAATACCAAGGAAGAAAAGAGTCTCCCTTCGACACGCACCATTGTCTTATGTTGGCTTTCTATGTAACTCTTTTCATATGGGTTTCGGTAAAGGTCATCAAATGGTATTTCCCAGCTAATTATCATCTCATTCTTAATGCCATTAGTCGATTCTCTCTAGCTATTGCACCAATCCCGATTCTTTTAATCGTGGTCCCATTAATCGGGTGGCTTAGTTTCACCCTTTGGGTTGTTTGTTTTGTTAAGACTGTTATAAAACACTCTCCAGAACTCTTAAGATGGTTTAATGTTGAATTTCGTATGTTCGAATTATGGAAACGGCTATTGAATCAAAAATTGCTACTGAGTGACCGCTTGACGGAAGAAAGGAGGCCGCCAGTCTAAAAGTCTTACATATTTAAGTTCTTATATTAGATTCAGATTCATTAATCATCAACTGGCAACTGATTTTGCATATGCCGAAGCCTCGCCTCAGTTGTCAGAACATAAGAGTTTCAAATATTTCTGATGATTTTTCCAAGAAGCTCTCAGCACCTTTCTAAGTTAAAACAGATGTGATTCTAGACCCATTATAGAGATGAAATAGCAGAAAAGATTTTCAAAGGAATCAAGAGGACAAACCAGTTAGCGGATATTTTCACGAAAGGCCTAAGTTTGAAATTCTGAGAGACAAGCTGGGAATTTGCAGTTCTGACCTTCAGGGGTGCGTTGAAAATGAAGATCAGAATGCCGTTACTAGTTTAATTTGTTCAGAAAAGTGGAGGCGCGTACTCTCCACGTATTGATTCACTAGTTTTTAGACGTGTTTATCACGTGCTGCTCTTTGCTCTTTTATTCCTTTACTGTTTTTTCGTTCGGTTGTTATTTGCCTCAGTTTTGTAAAAGGCCTTGTGCCTATAAACGTTTGTTTTGGTGGATGTGAAGGATCACCCAAGGGCATACAGAGATAACTTTGCGCAGCAAACACTTCCTTTTTGATATCCTTTCTGCTTCTTAGCAAGAAGGATTCATTTTTACTTTGTCCTTGAACACTTGAGCAATCATTAAAGATGGTTGCTTACTGAATGTAACTGGGGTTTATTCACTTTTGTCTGGAAATAAAAAATGTAGTAAGAATAATCTTGGTGCAGGCAGCTCTGAGCTCTTCTCGACTACCTATTAAGTAGGATACGCACTTTATGCCCATTTTTTCAGAAATTGACATCTGTTTGGACTCTAGACCCAAAGTAAGAGATGATATTAACTTCGTTTCTCTTCTTTTGACTTTTGATGGTGTCTAAGAAACCTGCCAAGCCCACGGAACGCCTGCTCCCAGAGTAGAGACAGCTTTTCATTTGCTTTTCTTTGGGAATTGGGGGCGATAGGCAATGCCTATTATGGGCAACTAAAGTTCATGTCCAAACCATAGAGGCCAACTGCGAAGCCCCATGTTCTACGTCTTTGATTTTGCAACTTTTAAAAAGAAAATCTATATCCTTGTACTTATTTACGCTAGTATACACCAGTTACATCAAATTTTTGCAGCTGATGAGAAGGGTGGTCTGAGTATCATGATCGAATAACATGTTGCAACCATAGCAATACCCTATTAGAACCACATTGGTCTCCTGGCATCTTTTATTTTAATAGGTATTTTCTGGTTTATCGATTTAAAAGTAGTACATGGTATACTCTTAATTAACCATGAACAAACAATCAAAGATATGATTTTCTAATTAGAAAAAGGGAACACTTTTTTCTATCCCATCGTTCATTAGTTGTGGTAGGAAAATCGCTATGCATGCAGCTCCTCTTTAGTTTTGATAGGAACATATACTTATGTAAACCCCGCGAACTAACCTTTCAGAATGATGGTTCGTTGAGTCGTTGTTGCTCATTTTTACTGCTAGTTTTCTTCTCCTTCTTTCTCTGTCTTGCTCTGCCACCCCTTTATATACTTAGCAAGTGTATCAAACTATAAATTAAAAACAAAGAATTAGATATCTACTGTATACTAATGAGACGGCAGGGATCAAGGTGGCGCATATGAGAGAGGGAGAGAGGAGAAGGTGGATGGATTTAGTGCTCTGCTCACTCTTTTGTTTTCTTTATGGGGTCTCTCGGAAAAGGGTAGAGAATTATTTCATGTGGTGTTTTGCTCTTCTAATGTTGAACTTTTGCCACGAAAGTTTGATGTCATGGATTGTTGGTTAACTGTACAGGAAATGATCAAGCACAGGGCTCTACAGACCAAAAGAAGTTTTTGACAAATAGCATAGCACAGGGCGGTTACTATATGCCAAAAGAAGTTTTAAGTAAATAGCTTAGAAGCTTCGGGTGGCATAAGGGTCTTAATGTTAATAAAATTGTTTTTCAAAAAAAATAAATAAATAGTCAAGATTACTACTTCTAACTTTAACAAATTATAATTAAAAAAAAAAAACTCTAACGGATAATAAGAAAAAAATTTACAAAAAAACCGTTATAGGAGAAAACAACATAAATGAAAGAAACAAAATAAAAGGTTTCTTACATGTTAACATAGATTTTAAGAAACCTTTCAACAAAAAACATAAATTTTAAGAAGTTATTGTTGTTAAATAAAAACAAATTTGAAGCAAAGAATATAAAAATAAAAAATGAACTTCAGAAATAGAAAAATATAAAAGATGAATTCCCTTTGCCTTGGTCTGTTGTACGTCCTTCTCTCGATCTTTATCCACTCACGCGGAAAACTTTTCTTTCCTCTACACCAATTTGGCTGCATTACATGTAGTCAAACGTTAAAAGGACGATTAAATCTAAATTGACATGCTGGTGACTGGTTTCTTGAATCAGGTGGGGAATTGCAATGATCAATTGAAATGGGTCCCTGTACTCCCACTCTCTCTTGATTGGTGGAATGAGACAGAGAAAAGTGCGTGAATGATTGTCAAGGTTGCTTTTTGCATCTTAGACTCAGAAAATAAACAGAACAAATTGTTTTATTCTGTCTTTTAATGAAAATCGTCCTCCGTCCGAGTTCATATAATTAAAACTTCGCTTGATTTAATTGTTTTGGGTATTGATTTGGTTAGTGGAAGAAGGGTTTAAAATGGCTGGGCTTTGGGTCTTGATTAACTTGGTATGGATTTGGGCTGCCTTTTACTCATAATTTTGTACTTGTCCATTCAAATTCCTCCATGGATCTCATTTTGATAATTTAATTCATATCTTGATTCTCGTTGCATTTTTCTGAACATAGTTGCTTTTGCTGGAAAATTTCAGCAGGAAAAATCATGTTGCAGGCAGCTCTGAGCTCTGCTTGAGTACCTGTTGACAGTTAAGTAGGGTACGCACTCTAGGCCCGTTTTTTCAGAAATTGACATTTGTTTAGCCTCTGGACCCGAAGTAGGAGATGATGTTAACTTCGTTACTCTTTAGCGGCTGTATGGTTTGACCGTGGTCCATGTAAGACTGAAATGGTGAACTTGTAATTTGGCACTATTCTTTTCAAGATGTTTTACAATCGAGATGTTAAAGATCCGATGCCACATCATGCAATCATTTTTGAAATTTATGCTTCTGTTATTTAGACCTTTATTTCCAATGCTCTTAGCTTGCTCTTTGTTTGTCTTACAAGCTACAGGTTATTGCTGTCATTAAAGATGAATGCTTGATTGTATGGAAGAACAACCCTGTACCACTGCAGCAAATTCGCAAGTTGCAACCTAAAAGGGCAAAGTGAAAGACAAAAATGCACAAAAATTTAATCATTTCTACTGATTAGTAAATGCCAGTTTACGTCAATTTTGCAGCTGATCTGAAGGGTGGTCTGAGTATCGATGTGACCATAGCAATACTATACTCTATTAGAACCACACAGTTCCTCCGCCATTTTCTGGTGTATCGATTTTAAAGTGGTAAATACTCTTAACCAAGAACAAACAATCAGGGATATTATTTTCTAATTAGAAGAAGGGAACACTTTTTTTCTCAATTCTATCGTTCATTAGTTGTGCTAGGAAAATCCTTAAGCATGCTGTTCCCCTTTAGTTTTCACAGGAACATATACTTATGTAAACCCCGAAACCTGTAATGATTCATGCTCTGTTTTTTCGTCATTGGCATGGGACAAGTAAGGCTCCACACAATAATATTTCTTTTTAAATTAAATATTATTATTTAACAATAATTTATTATCTTTCAAGTAAAGAAAAAAAAATATAAACTTGATATTTATCTAAACTTACTTTATTAACAGTAAATGATTCACGAATATGATATAAGAGTTTTCTTCCTCCAGTACATGATGATTCAATACCAATTAAGAGTTTTCTTCATTAGTCACGTGATGATTCAAGACTGATTTTCATATTTCAAATATATGAAACTTAGCATGATTAAACCATCTTAAGAATTGAAGATAGCATTTTTAACAGTCCTCACAAAGCAAATAATCCAGAAACTGAAACTAAGCCACCCAATAAGTGGGACAAGTATTAAAAGAAGCAGAACAGATGCCAGATGTCCGGAGAACTGACTAATGGCATTCAAAACGAGATGGGAACTTGTGCTGGTAGCTGGGAGATTCATTTTAGTGACCAAGCCACAACATATATGCAGAGATTAACAAAGAATACCAACATATGGCAATAGCGCATGTCGAAGGGGGTCTTGTTACTTCTTTCGGATTTTATCTGGAGGAGTGTGCCTGATGTACTTACGAAAAACACAAATACGTCATGAAATTTGATGCAGCAATTGATTCCATCCTCGTTTTCTCTGTCAACAGGGAAAATAATGAGCTGCTTTTAGTTAGGCAAAAATTATGCTTCGAAACACCTGAAAGATTATTGTTAGTGTTGGGTAAAAGAAAAGTTTTAGAAAAGGGGGCAAGGTCTGAACTGTAAAGTAATGGTAAACTAATAAGGATGCTGAATTGCTAACAGCAACTGACATTTGAGAGTGATGGTTGGTTGAGTCGTTGTTGCCCATTTTCACTTGTGATTTTTCCTTCCTTGTATTTTTTGTATTGCTCTGTCACCCTGCTTCTACCCCAATTTATAGTGACCCAAATGTGTACTTTGTTTCAACGACAATTGCTCCTTCAATTACAACTTAAATTATTATTCTAATCAGAGGCAGAGGGAGGGGGGGGGGGGGAGGGCATAAACGATAAGCGAAAGATGCTTCACAAAAAAAAAAAAAACAGACAAAGTAGAAAATTACTTTGTAGCTATTCTCTGACGTGATAATGTGGCCTTGTTGGCCTTCACATTGGTTTGCTAAGGTTGACAATTTGATTTAAACAATTTCATCATTCTTTGTAAGGTAATTAAATGAACTTTGTTCATCCTAAATAAAATTAAACTTCATTTGAAGTTTCCCAAAGAAAAAAAAAAGCTTGTCAGTAGTTGAGAAAACTACTCAATAACCCATAACTTAGAATAGTTTAGAAAGAAATAAAGTTATAAAATATTAGCATATACGGCAAGTACTCTTGATGTGTGTTATCATATGAGGCTTAGAATTGGTTGATAATTTGATAAATGGGTAGGTACATCTATATTAGGATTAACTAGTAATTTGGGTAGATACAACTAGATTAGAATTATGATTAATTTCATCTCTTCAGTTTTTAGAGACAAGAGCAACTTCATCACTCTTTCCTATTTTAATTTTCTTAAAGCAACAAATTTAGAATCATTATTTTTTTTTATGTGCAATAGTTTTTGTTTTCTTGTTGTAGCCCTTTTAAGCTCAACATAATTGATGTTCGGAGAGAAACGCATCTTAAGCATAGAGGATGATGAAAGAAGAAACTTATAAATATGATCATGAAAAAAGAGATAAATATGCGTACACGATAATTTTTATTATTTATGTATTTATCAAACAAAAAAAATTAAATTAAATTAATTATAATAAAAAAACCAACAAAATAAAATAACAAAATTTATCAAAATTATAAATTTTATTATTAATATATATATATAATAAATAATAATAAATAAATAAAACTAAAAAAAATGATATACAATATTTAAAAAAAAAAACCAATTACACAAGTAAATAAAATTTGGGGAGCTCGGCGGTCCCCATTTAAAAGAGCTTGCGGCACTTCAATTGGAAGAGCTCGCAGAACAAAGCCGTCAGCTCTAAAACAAAAGCCTATTAGATACGTTAAAAAAAAAAAAAGAATAGAATTGCAGTTGTGAGTTTGAAGGTCAGAAAAAGTATCAATTATATAAAGAAAAATTCACAAAGCTTGTACGGTGAAAAAACAAAAGAATCGCACTTAAATACCCTCTGAAAGTACGCCAGCTTTTTACATGTCTTTTTCAACTCTAGCTTGACTAGCTAAGTCTTCCTTCATATTTTTGTCATCTGAATCTCTTTAATTTTTCTCTTCTCTGATGTATTAAAAACAAACTATAAATTGAAAACAAAGAATTAGATATGTTCTGTATACTAACGAGATGGCACAGAATACAGATAATCTGTTCAGTTCATAGTTTTGAGCTGAGCTGATTGTCGAGCTCAAAAGTGTGCAAAGCTTTGCAAATTTGTTGCAAGAGACGCCGTTATTGTTCTCTGTTTGTCTTTTAAGCTACAGGCTATTGCTGTCGTTAAAGATGGATGCTTGATTGTATGGTAGAGAATCGAGGGGGCTGGAGTGTGTTCACTTGCCTACTTCCTGGAAGAACAACACTGTACCACGGTAGCAAATTCGCAACCGAAAAGGGAAAAGGGAAAGACAAAAATGCACCAAAGTTTGATTATTTCTACTGATTAGTATATGCCAGTTACGTCAATTTTGCAGCTGATCTGAAGGGTGGTCTGAGTATCGATGTGACCAAAGCAATACTCTATTAGAATCACATTGTTCCCCTTCCATTTTCTGGTGTATCCAATTGAAAGTGGTACATGTTATACTCTTAACCATGAGCAAACAATCAGGGATATGATTTTCTAATTAGAAAAAGGGAACACTTTTTTTTCTGTTCTATCGTTTATTAGTTGTGCTAGGAAAATCCTAATGGATGGAGTTCCTCTTTAGTTTTGATAGGAACATAAACTTGTGTAAACCTCAGAACCTTTAATGATTCATTCTCTGTTTTTTTGAGAATGGTCGTGCTCCCCCAGACGTAAATATAGAGTTTATCTTGATAAATAGAATATATGAATTTTATACAATTAATTGATATCAGAGAAATAAGGCTCCACATAATAATATTTTTTAAAAAATTAAATATTATTATTTAACGATAATTTATTATTTTTCATGTACAGAAAAAGTCAACAATAAACTTGATGTTTATCTAAATTCAAATTAAAATGTCAAGATGAATTTGTTTTATTAACAATTGATGATTTACAAATTTAATACGTGACGATCTGGTACCAATTAAGAGTTTTCTTCCATCGTTATGTGATGACTCAGTATTAATTTTTTTTTATATATAATTGAGGGTTTTTTTTTTTTAATTGAGGATACTCAGTACCAATCTCTATATTTGAAACATACGAAATTTAGCATGATTAAACCAGCTTAAGACTTCTGGATAGAATTTTTTTGCAGTCTTCAAAAAGCAAACAATCCAGAGAGCTAAACTAAGCCACCCAATAAGTGGGACGAGGATTAAAAGAAGCATAACTGATGCAAAAGCTCCGGAGAATTGACTAATGGCACTGACAACAAGATGGGAACTTGTGCTGATAGCTGGGAGATTCATTTTAGTGATTAATGCCACAACATACATGAAGAGATTAACAAAGAACGCCAACATATAGCAATAGTGCGTATCAAAGGGAGTCTCATCTCTTCCTTGGTATTTTGTCTGAAGGAGTGTGCATGATGTATTTATGGTAAACACAATTACAGCATGAAATTTGATGCGGCAATTTAGTTCTTCCTCGTTTTCTCTGTCGACAGGGAAGAATAATGAACTCCATTCAGTGAAGCAAAAACTATCTTTGAAACACCTGAAAGATTATTGTAATGGTAAACTAATAAGGATGCTGAATTGCTAAGCAACTGACCTTTGAGAGTGATGGCTGGTTGATTCGTTGTTACCCATTTTCACTTGTAATTTTCCTTCTCTGAATTTTCTGTATTGCTCTGTCACCCCACTTCTGCCCCAGTTTAGACTTAGTGACCCAATATATATTGTGTCAGTCAACGAATAGGCTTCGTTCAATTAACACGTTAAGAATAGTTATCTTAAATGATGCTCTCCCAACTTAAATGATATGGCAACCACTAACTTCAAAAGACGTGAATACTTTTAAGAAAAATAGAAAATGTGAGACCCAATTCCATCGCCATAAAATGTCAAAAGTGTACTTTTTGACACTTGACTTAAATGATGGCCTCAGTTTTTTTTTTCCTAACACGTACAGTGGCCTTCTTTGCATGCATGCCACGAAGGTATGAGAAAACGAAGATTGAAGAAACAAAAAAGAACATTTCTCCTTCTGGGAACTTACCCTCCACTTTGTCACTATCTGGCTAGGTGGAAGCTCACCCCCCTCCTCTCCGGTCAATAAGAAAGAAGAAAATAAAAATCAAGAGAGGCAACCAAGTGTCAGGAATTCGATGAACTCTGAAAGGCCAGATGTTAGCAATTCAACATCCTTATTAGGTACCACTACTTTAGTTTAACTGACCTTTCAATCAAGTATCAATAGAGGCATAAGCAGAGAAATGAAATAGAAAAGAAAACAAAAGACAAACAGAGTTGAATAAACATTTAAAACACAAGTTTTGTGCAAAAAACATAAGAGCTCAACTAAAAACAACAATCTCTGGGAACTAACATCAACAACAGTAGATTATACCCATTACTTTGACATTAGCAGGTTCAAAACAGAAGATTGTTCCAAGGTGCCTGACTATCCAGATACGAAACACAATTGACTACGAAAACCATTGTCCAAACATATAATGATACAAACAAAATCAAAAATAAAATCATACTATTTTTCTGTACTACTCTTCTAACAAAAAAAGTAACCAATCAAACCACTGGCTTATCATACCACTACATTAAAACCAACATGTATAAATGGTGTGGATTTTCACAGCCAATAATTTTCAGCACCTGACTTCTAAGTACTTATATTTCTACTAAGTGCTAAAAAGTATACATATATGCTGGAAATGAAGATGATCCTATTGACTTTCTTTATGTCATAAAAAACTGCGGTAAATGAGCAAGAAGAAAAGAAATAAATGTATTTCAAGTGCAATATCAAACATCACAACAACTATCAGCCATGTAAAATCACTGCATGAAAACAAACAAAACAAAAAGTAAGAAGAAGACGAATCACAGAAATTCAATAGCAAAAATTCACTAAAAAAATGATTCTGTTTTATAAGAGCATCAACTGACTCACACTCAGGAAGGCAATATCTTCTTCACTCTTTTCTATTCTTTATTTCGTGCATGCACACATACATACATATGTATCTTCTCTAATTTCATATAAGAAGAAACAAATCTAAACAGTACAATTTCATCCTACTATACTGCTTTTAATTGGGTTTCTTAATCTTAATTAATGTATCAAGTCTTCCCTAACAATCAAAATATATTCTCTCACATAAATTTCTAATAAATTTCACATCAACTTGCCAACCAGTAATTCTGTTCTCTGTTGTTTTCATAGAGATTTATAAACAATCAAACAGCATTCCACAATCAAGACTTCAAGCAGAACGCAATCCAGAGAAGGCAAAAGATTGGACAAAGAAAGAGACACAAAATTTTGAACATGCAATCAATACCTAGCAAAGATTGTAAGTGAAACTATTGTAATTGCCAATGACGATCATAGAATTCTTGTTGTTTTTCTTATTCAATAAAAGTAAAGCACATGAGTTCGATACAGCTGATGGCAATGATGCTTTTCCAGTGAAGAAAACCTCTTGAATGCATATATTCTACTCTATTAACCTGGAAAAAAAAAAAAAAGAAAGTTAGAAAAGGGGAAATTAAAAATAAAAATAACCTGAAAACTTATTACTTACCACAGAAAAGTCAGATATACTTACCAATTGATGAGCAAGCATCAAGTTTTTAACGAGAGTTTCCTGTTGCAGTAGTTGAACAAATGTCCCAGACTCGGTCCAAGAAGATCGATTACCATGACATTATAAACTGCCTCAACTCCAAACCACTTCAAGTAGGGAATACCCGCTATCAAAGAGAACTCATATCAAGATAATTAAATATAAAAATAATGTGCTTTTTAAAAATTTGTACAAAGAAAGAGAGGAATAGAATATTCAATATAAAACATCAACCTGCCAGACAACATGTCCAGAGAAAGGTTTGCACTTGAGTATTTGAACAAATTGTTTAAAGACTTAGTTGATTTATGGGAAGGAAAGGAAGACCTGATATTCTCTTTCTAAACCAGCAATTACCAAGTCCAATAGCATAAAATTTTATATCAAAGAAAATTACTGGCTTCCGTCAGACCAGAACTTGCATGTATTTCTCTTTTTTTGCTTTTTCTTGTCCAGTGATAGTGCAGTGGAAAAGGATAACCCTAGTCAAATTACGATGTAGTAAAAGATAATTTTTAAAGAAAGACAGAGAGAGGGGAGAGAGGAGAGACAGCGGCTTACTTCTTCCTTGAAGAAGCATATACAATTTTGACTCATAATGAAGCTGTGGATGCTTGGTCTTCACAGATGCCTGTCATTTGGAACAGAAAAAGAAATATTAGATCAAGGTCATTGCCTTTGAAATTAGAAAATATAAAATGTCAAATAAATAAAAAATGGTTTCCGCCTATCACTGCTTATTATATTCAATGCCATGATTAGCAATTTTGTCACACCAATTTTACAATGACACATTCTTACACTGAGAGGGAGTCCAAAGTGGAGGGAAAGCGAAAAACGAAAAGCCCTAGATGCTGATTTTGGGAGAGAAAAGAACAAAGAAAGAAAAACAAAACAAGAAAAAGGAAAATGAGTGAATATCCGCAAACGTCCCTCAGAAATTTTAAAAATGACAAACTCACCTGTCACGCTCCTACATAAAGTACGTATATTAAATTTATTATATTTAAATTTTGGTTTACAATTAGAATTAGAACAAAAAACATAAAAAATCTATATTATATTCATTTTATCATTTATACAATTAAATTAACCAGCCAAGCCCATACGAACTCAAGCCCATGGCCAGAGACCTGCTGCCAGAGCAGAGACATCTTCTCATTTGTTTTGGGAATTGGGCGTGATAGGGAATTCCTATATGGTCAGCAAAACCCGTATTTTAAAAGTGATGTCCGAACCAATGGGCCATATTATCAAGCCTTCGGAGCGAACAAAAGATTAATTAGATTAATTTATTTAAAATTTTTCATAATTAAATTAATTAATATTATTTAAAAATCAAATAAATTTACAGAAAATTAAATATTGCTTGATTAATCAAATTACATCCATTAATTTGGTTCATTATGTATTAACTGAAATTTTTAGACTCAAGCCTGATATTTTTAATATCATTTTTCTATACTAATTACTAAATAAATAAAATTAAATTATAAATTCTTAGTAAAATATTAAAATATTTCAATAAATATGATTAAAATTATTAAAAGCTTCAAATAAACATAAACAAAAGTACATTTTTTTTAAAGTTCATAAACAAAAGTACATAAAAATATAACTACCTATATACATCATAAATCAATTAATTCTGTTAATCGGAAAAAGTATTTTCAAAATCAACATCGATCAAATTAATTGATTTAATCGGGTTTATTTTTGAATTAATTAAACCATTTTTAATCAAATTTATTTGATTAATTTAATTCACCCTTGCATGTTCTACATCTTTGATTTTGCCTTTCCACATTTTCATTGCCTCTCCAATTAAACTTTAAGGAAAAAAATCAACATATTACTATCAATCAAATAAATTATTAAAAAGGCATGGAACTGCATGCAATAAAAAAGAAAAAAATTGGCATTTTCCAAAGAGCAAAAATCACATATTCCTTTTTTCTAAATTTATTTAGGTATGCTACTATACATTTTTCAATGCATATATTTATGTCTATGCCATATAGAGTTGCCACTTCCATTCCCGTAGGAGATTCTGAGGAATCATTCTAAGCATCATCGTCTGCCCAAAATCTCTCTTTTCCATGGACAATCATTCACCTATCTGTATCTCACATCACCAATCAAGACAGACTGGGGGTGTGGGACCCATTCCATTGATCATGTCAATTCCCCTCACTGATTCGAGCAAAAACTCACCTGCATGTCAATTTAGTCCTCCATAATCTTATCATAATAACATTTTCAAGAACAATTAGTCACAGATTAAATTCTCTTTTAATTGGGTCGTAAATTAAAACTATATGTAAAATAAAATTAAATTCTCTCTCAATATCCTCACAAAAGCACTTGCTAATGGATTGAATCTTCTTTTTAATACCCTCGTAAGAACCCTCACTCACTTCACTCTAGTTTCATCAGAAACGCTTACTCACACAGTCACACTCATTAACTTCAAAAGAAGGTGGCATTCACCTAAAATAAAAAATGGAAAGTACGATCACAGCTCGAGGGTATCCAAAAGTGAAGCTTTTAAAAGATTCTGATCACACCACATGATCTCAAAACCTGAAGGAAGGCAGCATCCGCCTAGAAGACAACATGGAGTTACGGTGTCAGCTTGGGAGTATCCAAATGAGAAGTTTTTTTAATTGTACAATAACTCAATGTTATCTACAAATTAAAATTCTAATCAAATCAAAATTCACTAGTTTTACAAGGATAAACGATATCTATATATCATTTTTACAAATAAAGATTTTGGTCTCTCATTTACCTTTCACTTCAGTTCAGTTTGAATGCCAAGAGATAACTTTCCTTTTGATAGCCATTCCCTTCTGCTTCTTAGCCAGAAGGATTCGTTTTTACTTTTTCATTAAACACTTAGAGCAATTGAACAGGTTATTGCTGTCTGTCATTAGAGATGGATGCAGGCAGCTCTGAGCTCTGCTCCAGTGCCTGTAACTGTTAAGTGGTAGGATTTTCAGAAATTGATGTTTGTTTAAACTCTAAATCCAAACCAAGAGGTCCAGATTAACGTGCTTTGTTATTCTTCTTTTGAGTTGTCTGAGAGACCAGCCATGCCCATACGAACTCAAGCCCACTGCCAGAGGCCTACTGCCAGGGCAGAGGCAGCTGGCCATTTGTTTTGAAAATTGGGGGTGATAGGGAATACGTATATACGGGCAGCGAAGCCCACTCTTTAAAAGTGATGTTAGAACCATAAGGCCATATTATCAAGCCTTCGGAGCAAACAAAGGATTAGTTCCGATTAATTTAATTAAAAATTTTAATAATTTAATTAATTTAATACTATTTAAAAATCAATTGGATTAATTGAATAAAGATTAAATATTAATATTGCACGATTAATATTTGATCATTAAAAATAACGATTGCTGCATTGGCAGGGGCTGCTCGGACAATTTGTTAAAAGGTTGGTCTGTTCATCCTGTGGGTGCATGGAATATTTGATCGTAATAATGTTCGGACAGTTGCTGGGCCGTGAGATGATGTAGAATGATGAAGCTAAGTTAATGAATGGATATGGCTTTGTAAGTATGGATCTAGGATGGTAGGATACAAGATTGGAGCTAGGATTTGTAGGTCTATATATGGCTGTGTAAGTATGAAAGCCATGAATAGTTAGTGAAGAGTTTTTATTTTGGGATTGATCAATGCTCAGTTTTTGTTCTAGAGGCAGTGAGCTGTAAATTATTTTTTGTGTTGCAGCTAACTTTCCTGCTAATTACATTTTGTGCGTAATAGTACTCTTTGGTAGTTGTAAAGTTTTTCATGCTCGAACCAGATTATTATGTCATGAATCCTAAATAAACAAAAGAATTGGATTAGAACATTAATTGTTAAGGCTAATAAACTCACTTTTTAAAAATGAAAATTGCACGATTGCTCAGAGTTATTGCTGTCTGTCATTAAAGATGGATGCTTACTGAACATAACTGGAATTTATTCACTTTTGTTTGGAAATAAAAAATGTAGTAAGAGAAATCTTGGGGCAGGCAGCTTTGAGCTCTGCTCGAATGCCCATTTTCAGAAATTGATATTTGTTTTAGACTTTAAACCCAAACCAAGAGTCAAGATTAACTTACTTTGTTACTCCTCTTTGAATTTTGAATTTCGATCTTACCGTCTAAGAGACCAGCCATGCCCATACGAACTAAAGCCCACGGCCAGACGCCTGCTGCCCGAGCAGAGAGCTTTTCATCCGTTTTGGGAAATGGCGGTGATAGGGAATGCCTACTATGGGCAGCAGAGCCCCTTTTAACAAGTGGCGTCCGAACCATAAGGCCATATCGTTATTATCAATGATTAAATCGATTAATTTAATTAATAATTTTAATACTTAAATTAATTGAATTGACTGAAAGTTAAATATTAATTGATTAACCGAATTAGATCAACTAATTTGGTTGATAATGATTTTTTTTAATGAGGAACTTAAACTCTTTTTATTTACATGTCCTATAGAAGCATTAGTAATTTATTAAAAGTCTTAATAGTTTAGATATTGTGTTATACAAGGATTAGTAATTTATTCCAAGTCTTAATAGTTTAGATATCGTATTGTACAAGGATTAGGAATGTTAACAGGATTTTCTCCTTATATAAGGAGTCTCCGTGAAACAAAAAATATCAAACTTGCTGCTTGCTAGATCTTGTTCTTAATTTTCTACTCCATGTCGAGGAAAGAAGGATCAACAGAGGGGGAGAGTTCTTCAAATTGGGCTAATATTGTAGGCGATGTTTTAAGATGCATTGCAGATAAGACTCACTCAGTTCAAGATCGTACTCGGATGGGCACAGTCTGTCGATCTTGGCAAGCTTCACTCAAGGATAAAGAAATCATCTTTCCTATTTGTTTGATGCTTGCAGAGAAAGAGGATAGTGACAAACGTTGTTTTTACAATATATCAGAAGAAATCTTCATTGAGCTGGAATTGCCGGAGATTCGAGGAAGGAGGTGTTGGGGTTCTCCTTTTGGTTGGTTAATAACCTGTGGGCTTGATCTCGAAATTCAATTGTTTAATCCTTTATCAAGAGCCAACCTTGCCCTTCCTCCACTGAATACCTTCACCCACCGGAAACATTGGCAAAATCGGACTTCTGAAGACGTGCGTAATTATTTTATAAACAAGCTCTTGTTATCCTCAAATCCTGCTTCTCCGGATTGTTTTGTTTTCGCAATTTATTCTGAATATAATTTCTTAGCAATTGCAAAACCCGGCGATAATAAAGCATGGACTCCTATTAATGTTGCCCCTACCCCTATTGAAGCTACCCATATAATTCGATTCGATGATGTCATTTGTTTCAATGGTAGTTTCTTTGCTGTTCGAGATAGTGGTCAGCTATTTTTATGTCAAGACATAGATGCATCTCATCCTAATGCTGTAGAGTTTGCCTCGGTGCCTCCAACATGGTCTCCAAGGGATGCTGGTTGGACCAAATATCTAGTTGATATGGGTGGAAACCTTTGTGTGCTGTCCCGCATTATTCAACCGTATGGGTATACTTCTGACATCGGAGAAGGGTTTACTTCTGATAGCGAAGAAGAGATAGAAATATTTACTTCTGACAACGAAGGAGGAGGGAACTTTTTCACAAAAGAATTTCATATTTTTAAGCTGAATATGCAAACAAGGAACTGGGAGAGAATTTTATCACTGGGTGATCGATCCTTATTTTTGGGAAATTGCTACACTTTCTCTGTCATTGCTGCAGATTACCATGGTTGCATGTCTAACTGTATTTACGTCACTAATGATTATCTCCACAGTGGTGGTTCTGATATAGGTATCTACAATTGTGAGAAAAAGGAGACGTTGGATCTTTTTCCTAAGTTAGATAACCGGCAATATCTGCAGTCTTCATTCTCACCGCCATTATGGTTCATTCATTGCCCTCACTAGCAACAAGACATGATTTTCTTTGTTTTCCACCCACCATCTTCAATTGTGCTTGTAATTTAGTTCTACTTTATAATAGAATTTCCTGTTTCTTGAAGCAATCACTGTAGCTCAAGGAATATACGGACACACATTCAAAACTACAGAAAAGTTGTTCAAGTTCTTTTAACTTCAGAAAGCGAGCTCACTATTTTGAGCAAAGAGGCCAGCTTTAGACCATTGCAAGTGTCTCCAAATCGGGGGCTGCAAGCCAAGCTGTGTGCCCATGTTTATTGTTAATGAGAATTTCCATTAGTTAAGTACACATAACGTTGCAAAGCCTTTTAATCCAGAAATTAGAATTTTCGTTAGTTAGGTAATACAATACGGAGAGAAGGCATGAGACTAAAACAAAAAAAAGAGTAAAATATTTACTCCAGATTCGTTAGTTGTGTATTTCTTAAAAAAGGCTCTTAGTCAAAATCTATAACTTTCGCCTAGACATAACTTTTCAAACAAGTGTTTTCTCACCTTCTTTTCCTCCCCCTTCAACTTCTAGAAGAAAGAAAAAACAAGGGACAATTGAAAAGTGTTAATCACACATGCTGAAAGCTGCTACCATATTTATGTATTCACATGAAAATGAACGTATTATAGAATCATTCATGGTGATGATATATGGTAGTAAAGCTGATATTACATAGGCACCTGCATATACTATTAAGATATATTAAGTCGTATTTGACATTCGAGTATGGCAAGTACTCATCTCTAAAATTGATAGATTGTACTGAGGAATTAATTCATTGAATGCCCCTAACCATCCTTTTCTTGGCTTGAGGTTTGCTCCCTTCTCTATAATGATCAGGGTCCTACGCATTTGCTTTTTGACGCTACTTTCTTTCGACCAGAGCGATTAGAAAACTTGACCGGAACCATCAGGGCTCTGATAACTTGCAAATAATAGTGATTTAAGCCTTTTTAATTCAAAAATTAGAATTTCCCTAAGGGTTTCTAGTGAGATTGCTTTGCTATCTTGAAAAAAGGATATAATTAGTTACGTAGGCTGTCAAGTGAGGGATCCTGGTCAAAATATACGGAGAGATGAGCTTGAGATATATATATAACAGTGGGTAAAATGATTTGTTAATTGTGTATTACCTAAAGGAGGCTCTTAGTCAAAACAAAATTTGATAGTGCGCTTCACTTGGACATGACTTATCGCACAAGTGTTTTGTTTCCCTCTTTCCCTCGCCTTCAACTTTTAGAAGAAAGAAAAATGAAGGGACAATTGCAACCAAATGCCAACTTCAAGTATTATCATTTTTTTTCTTTTTTGAGTTGTAATAAAATGATTAAAATGATGGGCAAATTGCATTGAGTCTAACCTAACAGTTCATGAATAAAGAAGGCAGCTTCAAGCACGGAAAAACCTAGTCACCCTCAAACAGCATTACCAGAAAATTCAATTATAACCTGCCTTCAAAGAAAAGAAACACTGCTTTTATTATGAACTACTTTAGAAGACCCAAAATGACCATAATGTCCTAAAGTAACAGGAAATCAATTCTATTTTAGCTCATAGGTCATCCTCTTGGCAGCTTCCTCGGCAAGTACCTTCTCTTTAATAGCAAATCTGAGCAATGAGACAATCAATACAATGCGATAGTACCGGAGTTTTGACTATGGCCAGCCGCACCCAAACGGACCTGAAAATCCAACAAAAAAAATATGCATATTATTGACTTACAAAAGATGAAACAGAATCGTTATGACAACAGCAGTTGACATGCAGGAGAACCACTTTCATCTTGAATACAAAGAGATGCAGCAACAAGGAAATTTGGATAAATTTCAGTGCTTTCTGACAGAATTGACTTTTCAAAATCTTCACATGTGAGGAGAGCTGGAGCTATTGCTGGTTTAACATCATTAACATTGCGCCATTCCTCAGAGTTTTCAATTCCAGGAGAAGTCAAATTTGATATAACATGCCTGTCCACAAGTTCAGGGATTCGGAATGGAAAGTTTGATGGCATATGCTTCGTAGCTATCCTACGGGAAACATGGACACCACCCTGAACTAGTGAAAGCAAGTCTTTTGGCCGGCCATTGGAGATATCATCTGCAGGTTTCTTCTCTGCAATGACAAGAGAAAAAAGAAGCATATCAGCTCACAGTTTATCGCTTGAGACCTAAGCAGATTCACTTGTAGCCAGATTACTCTTTTTACTTCAGAAATAAATGCTAACGCACCTTCATCAAGAAACAAATTAATCTTCTGCAGAAGACTCATCATAGACTTCTGCTTCTTCTGCTGTTTCGCTTTGAATATGCCTTTGATTAACGTGAGAGTGGACTGAAAGCTCCACCTCAGTTTCGAAAAGTTGCAGACAATGTCTGCGTGTGCATAAGTATGCATTTCCATGTGATATTTTGATATGGTCGAGGTATCCATTCTTGTAATCATAAGTACTCCTACAAAGATTGCATAAGATGTTGATCTTTCGAGCTTTCAGACTTCGATATCTGCCTTTCGTCATGTCCTGAGTACACTTTAACGGTAGCAGAAGCAATTAGAATAAGGTTGAGGGTTTAAAACCTCAAGAAAACAAAATCCCAAGGCATCAAGAGTTTAAAACCTAAAAAAAATAAAATCCTAATGCATCACATTTTCAACTATTTCATAAAAGATTAAGTCATATAACAAGAATCCAATTAAACACTACACTATACCTGATTACTAATGCTGAGAAAGAGAAAGTGTAAAATATCCAGATTTTTTATAAAAGATTGAAGAGAGAGTAAGAAAGATCAGGAATTATCAAGAAAAGTAAAAATACCTTAAAGATTGGAGAAAAGAGAGAGTAACAAAGATCAACCTAAACCAAGAAAACTAAAACTATTTGAAAGTTTGTTGGAGAATATACTCTAGAGATGAGAGAGTAAGCAGAATCAAAAAGATTGGAGTAAGATGAGAGTAAGAAGGAAATCAAAACTGTAGGGGCAGAGATGAGTAGAATGCTCTGTTTAAAAAGTAGGGTAGGGTAGGAATATATATATATATATAAGAAAAGAAATAAAAAACAAAAGAAACTAAGAAAAAAATGAATGAGAAGAGATTAAAAAGAAAGAAAGAAAAAAAGAGAAAAAATAAAGAAAAGAAAAGGAAACAAAGAAAATTGTATATATATATTAAAGAAAAGAAATAAAAAACAAAAGAAACAGAGAAAAAAATGAATGAGAAGAGACAAAAAAAAGAAAGAAAAAAAGAGAAAAAATAAAGAAAAGAAAAGGAAACAAAGAAAAGTGTTTGCATATACGTGTAGATATGCATGTAAATACTAGCATGTATTTCAAAACAATAATAATAACAAGAATACAAATATGTCAAGAAGAAAATGGAACCAAACTGCAACTAACATACCACCACAATGGTAGCAAAATTGTCATCAGCTAAAACCGTATCTGAAGCACTCTGTAATCGAAAGGATAACGATAGTAAGAATGAAGCAAAACTAAAATGAAAGAGGACAACTCTCCTAGGAACACCCAAGTGAAGGTATCAGATTACATTAAAATCCTTAACTACAGCACCATTGGAGTGAAAAGGATTATGAATGAAAAAGTAGTAATGTAAAAAATATACATCCTTTAGGTAACTCAAATGCTTATATTATTTTTATGTTCAAGCTACCCAAATTTATAAAATTGTCACTTAGACATCCTACCATTCATAAAACATGAAAAAGAACAGATGAAATCGAATGAACCTGAGAAGACAACAATTATGCATGCCTTTGCAACTGCCGTTCCAGATCCCATCGCAATTCCAATATCTGCTTTCTTAAGTGCAGGTGCATCATTGACACCATCACCAGTCATGGCAACCTATTAAAAATTGTTAATTGTTACAAATTATAGAAGACAACAGCACCGGGCACACAGAATTAGCAATCCAAAAACTCCACATACACACACACAAAACACATATATGAAATATAAGAACAATTAACTTAAGAAGCATCCCGCAAGAACACTGTTTATCCGCCAGCAGTCATATTCTTAAAATAGATCCTTTTAAATTAAGGATAAAGCCAAAACAGTTCGAGGTATCAGTTCCCATTCTCTTGTGCCCTAGCTCACCAAATATATCCGACACAAATCCTCCTAGGACTACATCTGGAACCAATAAGTGATGAGGTGAATGATAAGCATTCTTGTAGTTCCACTCTCTAAGATAATATTTTACTTTGAAGTTACACTTTTTTACCACCAATTTTCAACCGCAAACTATTGGTGTTTTGGTCCACGGATTCAAAAAAACACAACAGCTTTTGAGGATTTGCATATGGATAGGGATTCAATCTTCATCTCTCTTTCCCCTCAAATTTCATGATAAAGTTGTTATTTTACTTTCCAACAAGAGAGATTTGTAGATAGATGACAGAATGAAGTACTGGTAATGTAGATCAACAAGTGATGTGACGATACAATTGTATTATAAGGTTATGAATTTGCTCTCTCTACAAACATCAATATTCCTGACTGATGCTAAGACAATACTGTCAACAACTACATAACCGTTTCAATTCTTCTCCCAATACCTCAAGGTTCCCATGGCAGCTATTATGGTGAATAAAATAACAGCAATGTCAATAGCAATAGAAAATAATGTAAATAAATTGCAAGTTTATAACCAGGACACTTTTAAGAAACCCACTACTTCATTCTGATTTTGTAAGGCCTCAACCAGCATCTTTTTATGAGAAGGCTCAACCCCGGAAATTAGAGAAAACATGCATATCAACAAAATGAATTTTTATATAAGAAACAACTAAAAATTGAAGAGCAGAGAGGACAAGAAGACCCAGAAAATCAGATAACAACTAGAAAATGATACACTGCATAAATCAAACCCTTAAAACCTGGTGAAGAGTGCCATACGTTGCAATGCAACTGTTTGCTGCATTGCTGGAAGCTCTTCAAACTCAGCAGCAGTATACGAACACCCAACAAAATCTACCAAGTGGTCAAAAGCACCTATCTTACAACAAATTAATTTGGCCGTGGACTGAAGTTTCCTCTCAAATTAGATAAGCAAGTGACAATGAGGGGGGAAAAGGAAAAATAACATATGAAAGAACCAGGGGATACAATGCCAACTTACATTATTATCTCCAGTAACAACAATAACACATATACCAGCAGTCATGCATGAAAGCATAGCATTCCTCACTTCCTCTCTTGGTGGATCGAGCATTCCTACCTTTTAGAAAGGATGAACAGTATAGATAAGGAAAAGGTAAAACTAGCACTTATGAATCTGTCTATCAGTTATTGTGAGGGAAAGAAAGAGGGATATATAAAGAACAGAGGCAAATCAAACAGTTACATGAAGCATGCAAAAAACTACAATAAGCTATGCACAGAAAAGTGGACTTAAGCATTCTATCATGAAAAGGAAGCATACCAACCAAATAAACGCTAGATCTGTCTCATCATCAATGGAGAGAGTCTGTTGACCATTGGGCATTATCTTCAAGGCCAAAGCCAGAGATCTCAACGTTTCTTTCCCTGCAAAACTGACCAACGAAGAAACATTGTGTAAACCAAAGCTGAGCCAGTAAATATAGATATTGATCAGGTAAGATACAAAATATTGCCAACGCTATTCTGATCTTGGAAGATTTAGCAGTAGCCAGCAATTGCATAAATCAAACAGAACATCAAGAAAGAAATTTTAACATCATTGCAAAATGAGATTCAAAGCTAGCATGTATTTTCATCAAGTTCTTATCTACGCTTTTGCATTCTTTTAGCATAAATTTGCATAAATCTCACTTCAAATAAGCAATTTTTGGACATTTTATAACTAGAATATTAGTGTCTTTGCACCCCTGCACTCAGTTACTCCATGTAATATAGAAAACCCTGCCATCCAAGAAAATCAAGGTACATTCTAGTTTGCTTTCCTCTAATCTACTGGTTTTGACCTAAGATGTGAATGTGCACCACATCCAGACATCAACATTACAACTGATGGAGCCCCGTCATAAAATTTTTATCAAACAATAACCTTAAACTTTATCAGGCAGCTTCATATTTATCTCTTCCAACAATCAGGAGTAAGGCTCTACTGCTACTGGGCATCTGATGCATTGTAAATTAAGCAGAATTGGGAAGGTGGGAGGGGAATAAACATAATGAGCAATGCATAGATGGAAACAAGATGAAATCTAACCTGCAGAATCTTGACTCCAGCTCAGTCCGAAGTGTAGCAGTCAATGGCATGGTGGAGCCATCACTATTGCAGAGGATATTTGTGCATCTAGAGATGACACTCTCAGGAGCACCTTTAGAGAACATAATCTCCATCTGCTTATGGCTACAAAGGACACTAATCATCTTGCGATCACTAGAAAATTTCAAAACAGAAACCTGCAAAGGATCAATAAGCGCTGGATCAGAGAACATTCATCATCATAGTTGAGTAACAACCTTTAAGATGGAGATACCCATCTGCATAATTTATGAATTCTTTATGACCAATTACCAACAAGCAGAACCATAAAAAATATCCAGACCATGTAGAGAGTAAAACAAAAACAAAATATCCCTTTCCCTAAAGAGTTTAAACATGATATGTAAATCCATCACATAGAGCAAAATCCATGGCAGATTGTCCATGTGCAAACAATTTGACTCAAATCCTACAAACCCACACAGAAGAACCAGGGGCAAAAGTAACATAAGAAAACAATATCTAAATCCAAACCTTTTTAAATTGGTTTTCGCAATAGTTATTACAGTAGGAGGCTCGCTCATGCTTGCTCAGCATGTTCAGAGCTTAAGGCATAGAGTCAAAGCCAGGAAGACCAACCTGAAAGAATCAGTGAAAAAAATATGACCCAACTGAAAATGAATAATTGCGGTGCAGAAGGTATAACCAAAAAAAATGTGGGGGGAAAAGGGGGGAGGAGAGAATGAGCAATGACAGTTATTAGCTGAAGCTTGATTTAATGTGTTGGATAAGTAAAAGGTCACGAGCACGAGATACACAAGAGAAGATGGTTGCACATCAAAAGAACTGCATGTAGCAGACCATTAGGCCAAATTATACCAACCTTCTCTACCAAGACTTGGAGAGCTTCTTCAGTTGACTCGCCAATTTTTTCATAGTTTCCCTTGTCTGGATTATACTGTAAGAGAGACTCATTGCATAGGCTGAACACATTGCTATGTGACGAAGACGGGGCAACTGGGCTGGGAAGTCAAGCTGCAAAACAATCAAATGTCATATAGATGCAGAGAAGAATGAAATAATCCTAAATGATCCAGAAGTTAACAACCACATATACGTTGTCATACCTCATCCATATCTCGTTCCACTCACCAAGAAGTTGTTAATTAAGAATTTATATGTGTGTGTGTGTGTGTGAGTATGATAAGCACAATCATCAATAAGTGCATCTAAGCAATATAATGAGGCATCTTTCAATTTATGTCACAGGTTCACCGCATATCTTGTACAGTATGATTCTAAAATCAATTGGTCAACAACCTGCAGCCAACAGACAGGAATTCAATAAAGAATTCAACCTCATTCTGTGTAGTATGTTTTCCAACATAAGTGAACAACCCTGGAGTACACTCTTGTGATCCAAATTATGGAGCAACTTTGCAATAATGATGATGATGATGATGATGATGAACATGAGGAACCATCTTTATTATTAAGATATGCCAGCTTCCATCTTTGACATACACTCTATAAATCAAAAGTATTGTTGCTAGTAGAACATATACTTTAAGTAAAAGCATCATAACTGAATCCCACTGCTGTCAAAAATAAAGCCTTCTGGTGCATAAGTTGTCCCGCTGACACCCAATTCAGTAACTGCAGGACCATGTTGTACAGAATTGACCATACATATCTGAGGTAAAGGAAAAACAGAAAGAATCATCTTTCAGTTGGGCAGGAAAATGATACTGAAGCTTGATTATGTCAAAGCAATTTAAGCAGGTCTTCCCTTTAACCCGCTTCAATAAGGCCAAAGTTTCTATTATTATTTTACAATAAATCAAAAACTGAAATCAAGGATAATTATAAATTGTAAATGTCACAGCGCACTTATCCACTGATTTTTCCACAAATGTTTCAACTTGCAAACAAACCAGATCTTCATTGTCAAGAAGAGTGGAAGCAGCAGCTTAGCAACAACAGCATTGATAACATTAATGACTTAAAAAACCAAGAAGAAGAAAAATGATTTGGGAGGTAAGACATAATACTCTTGATAAGCAAGTGTTCTAGTACTATTACCTTTGAAACAGACATCATATTCATCGTCAGATTTCCTGTCTTGTCACTGCAAATCACTGTGGTACAGCCTAAAGTTTCTACTGATGGCAAGGATCGAATAATAGCATTCAGTCAAGCCATTCATTTTGCTCCGAAAGCCAAACACCTTGAACAAGTGAACAAGGGAAAAATCATCATATAGAAAAGGAAAGTTAGCTTCCAATTTGATAAAGTATATGCCTTGGGCAAAACAACCAGAAAGCAGCCAAAAAAAATGCAAGTTTTAACTATCCCTTGTAAATATAGATAAGGAGGATTCCACTAGGATCCCTCATTAATGCAAGTTTACACCTAACCAATTATGAAGAGTTCAAAACTCATTTGGGTAATATATAACATACTTTGTCAAATAATTGATAGCGCCAATCAATACAATATCACAACTACCATACAAAAGAGAGTTTGAGAAACATTTTCAGATTCTGGAGTAATTTCTCCTATTTCATGGTGCAAGAATTTACAAGACAAGGGACTTTTACATCATATCTTCAGCTATCTTTACCATACACCAATCTTTTAATACACATTTTAATCTTGTATTCAGTTTCAAAGCAAACATGTCCAGTACAATGTATCTATGTGTTGGCTACATACGATTCTTTCGTAAAGACTTACTCTAAGAAATTCATACACCAAAAGAAGTTTGAAACACTCACGTTGTTACAACAGGAGGAAGCCCTTCAGGAATTGCAGCGACTACAAGTGCAACTGCAATCTATGAAGGGACAACCAAGAAGTTCAAAGTTAAAATGTAGGAAAATACATGTTTTATGGAAAACCACCATAAAGTAAAAGAAAATGGGGTAGATTACCATGACATTATCTTATAAAGTAATGAATTGCCCCACGCAAGAACCCACCATAAGAAGGGTCACAAAAATGTCCAATATTTACAATCCACACCAATACACAAATACCTGCAATAACCTAAAAACACACCAATGTTCATAAATGGAAACCACAGCAGGTTATCATATCTACCAGATATAAGTTGAAGCTTGAACAGATGATTCATACTCACCTTAGCCAAAAAGGTACCAAACTCATCCAACTTTTTCAAAGGTGTCACTTCCTGCAACCAATTGTAGATGAGAAAGATTAGAATAAACCCATACAACCATACTGCCTATCTTTGTAAACCACAATCTAAATTCGGAGTCATAAAAATTGCATAGAAATTAAAATTGGGAGATTTAAACCTCCAAACTAGCTAAGCACAACAACAATTTCTCAAGCACCAACTTTAAAGAAAGATCACAAGTCAGACAAAGATTATCCATTATGGAGGGCTTATTTAGTATCATAACTTTAAATCCACCTAGCCATATAAGGAACAAATTTGAAACATCGGAAGCAAATATCCGCATAGAATTTAATATCAGAACAAAACTCCTTACACCAGGTAGAAAAACAAAGGGAGAATAACACTCCTCTAAGGGAAAATGCAAACCAATTGTCTAGGCACAATGCACTGGTGAAAATATGAAAATTTACATGCATCATCTGTTTGCAACATTGAATCACGAATGTTGCCCACGGCAGTGTTTGCAGCAACTCCAATAACAACAGCTCTTGCCCTACCAGCAACCACAACTGTACCCTGGCAATCCAAATATGCTAAAATATGTTGCTAATAACATACAAAAGCATGAAGTTTTTACAATGGGTCTAACTGGGATCATCCAAATGAAAAGAACATTTAACTTCTTAACTTCTTGAATCTGATCCAGTTCTGGTCAGATATAACAACTGGTCAAATCCGTAACAATTGACTATCGACAGAAGACTTCAGAAACAAAAAGCGGCAATTATAATCTTTCACACTTTCCACTTTCAAAAGAACTATGGGCCATCAATTAAAATTTCATAACTTTACAATCAAAACTGAGAAACAGAAGGAACAAAGTCCATAACCTAGAACCTGAAAGCATATCCAACTGAATAAAATGAATACAGTAGTCACATGACCTCAAAGGCTCACCCTTAAATCATACATAACCTAGTACTTCATTCAGTTGAAGAAATTAAAACAGCAATAGCATGACTAGTTTACCTTTCTATGTAGGGATAACCCTAGATCACATATGTGCCAGAGCACCATTAAAAATGCAGTAAACTAAATGAATACATTCAGACCACTGAAAATTCATGATCCAACGAAACTTAAACAGATGAAAAAAGTGACATGGTTCCTGGCCAACACTAATTCCAATTATGGTCCACTATGCACCAAATTCATTTGGACTCTATTCAATCAAAACTAATTTCAGCAGCTAGCTGAAACAATGCAACCAAACCATGAATTTCAGTTTTTTACTTGCATAAGCAACTCTCATCATGTCACCTACAGAGTGCAACAAATTTTAAAGTCTTACTCAGAAAAGAACATTTGTCTTGTCTTGATATACAGCATTTGTTGCCATGGTGGACTCAAGGTCTTTTTCCATGGAGCTGCTCTCACCTACCATTACACAAAATCTTAGCCGAAATTGGACCACGCGTACAAGGAAGACATTAACAGGAAATAACTCAATATCAACCAAAAATCCAAAGGTCACAACCAGTAAATCATGTATGAATGGGTAAAAGAAATAGAACACCAAATATATATTCCCTGATGGATGTGCACCAAAGGCCACAACCAAAAACTATAAGCATGGTCTCGTAAGTGAATATTCTGGCAAGTAACCACTCAAAATATAAGGCAAAGAAAGAAAATGTTCCGATTTCTATGAAAACGCAAACAATTTATGAAGCAAACAAAACAAAGGCACTAGTCTCCTTGCAAGCATCAATGACTTCTGACCCCAATGTTTTTCACTTTAATCAACATGTAAGTATGATAACAAAATTATAACTGTGTGTATAGAGATATGCATAATCAAATTTCAATGAAAACGCCTTACGACCTTAAAAATTAAACAATTTAAACATTAATCACATATATGAGCCATGATGATATCCACTTGAAAGTGAATAATTTTTCCTCAAATTCATTTAAAATTTCAAATGTCTTACTCATCCAAACAAATACTTAAATATTTTACAAACAAGAGATCCGATCAAGTTTTAGTTTCTAATAAAGCAGAAACGAACCAGGAAAATAACCAAACATTAATTGCTCACTGCATGAAGCAAAGCCTAAATGCATCTAAGGACTTCCAAAGTAGACTCACCCGCAACATAATGTGAAAGGCAGCAACTAGACCAGATTTTTTCAATTAATTTCTAAGGCGTGTTAAAGCTGTCGGAAATCACCAATATCGAAAAGTGTTTGAACTCAACTCCTGTATATTTGGCACAAACAAGCAACAACCAAGTCTTCCTCTAATCATCACCAGAAATCTAGGGTTACTCTCCTTGAACTGAACTTCGAATGTCAAAGGCTTTAAAGCAGTATTCAACAAATGACATAGTCAATAGACCTGGTTATCTGCTTGAAAAATGAGAATGTTAAAAATCCAATGTCAGATCCAAACATAATTACTGAACCAGCACCACATAGAGAAACCTTAACGCATGCATCTCTCTAAGTCACACACTCTCTTAAATAGCACCAATAAATTCCAGTGGATTAACTCAAATTTGCTAGATAACCCATAAGGGCCACCTCAACCTGTAAACTTTAGCCTTTTTTTTTTCATGCTTATTAACTAGAAGCCATGATACAGCAATAGAGAATGGTTTGTACCTGTAAGAATTGCTTGATCAACACGTAACTGATCACTTAGCATCTCAATCATTCTTATATCAGCTGGACTTTTGCTTCCCACTATTCAATTTACAGAAGTCAAGACTAAAATGATAACTCTTTAATATCTTACTAAAACATGTAATGACAAACTGATTTTGAAATTTAGAATAGATGACCAACTGACCACTAACTTCTACTATGTCTCCTGGAATTAGCTCTGTTGCGGGAAGTATTGAGAAACAACCTGCAATAACCATTTAGGATGTCAAAAAAATGCATTTAACTGACCTTTCAATCAAGTATCAATAGAGGCATAAGCAGAAAAATGAAATAGAAAGGAAAACAAAAGACAAACAGAGTTGAATAAACATTTTAAACACAAGTTTTGTGCCAAAAACATAAGAGCTCAACTAAAAACAACAATTTCTGGGAACTAACATCAACAACAGTAGATTATATCCATTACTTTGACATTAGCAGGCTTAAAACAGAAGATTGTTCCAAGGTGCCTGACTATCTAGATACGAAACACAATTGACTATGAAGACCATTGTCCAAACATATAATGATACAAACAAAATATAAAATAAAATCATACTATTTTTCTGTACTACTCTTCTAACAAAAAAAGTAACCAATTAAACCACTGGCTTATCATACCACTACATTAAAACCAACATGTATACATGGTGTGGATTTTCACAGCCAATAATTTTCAGCACCTGATTTCTAAGTACTTATATTTCTACTAAGTGCTAAAAAACATACAAATATGCTGGAAATGAAGATGATCCTATTGACTTTCTTTATGTCATAAAAAACTGCAGTAAATGAGCAAGAAGAAAAGAAATAAATGTATTTCAAGTGCAATATCAAACATCACAACAATTATCAGCCATGTAAAATCACTGCATGAAAACAAACAAAACAAAAAGTAAGAAGAAGACGAATCACAGAAATTCAATAACAAAAATTCACTAAAAAAATTATTCTTTTTTATAAGAGCATCAACTGACTCACACTTAGGAAGGCAATATCTTCTTAACTCTTTTCTATTCCTTATTTCGTGCATGCATACATACATACGTATGTATCTTCTCTAATTTCTTATAAGAAGAAACAAATCTAAACAATACAATTTCTTCCTACTATACTGGTTTTAATTGGGTTTCTTAATCTTAATTAATGTATCAAGTCTTCCCTAACAATCAAAATATATTCTCTCACATAAATTTCTAATAAATTTCACATAAACCTGCCAACCAGTAATTCTGTTCTCTGTTGTTTTCATAGAGATTTATAAACAATCAAACAGCATTCCACAATCAAGACTTCAAGCAGAACGCAATCCAGAGAAGGCAAAAGATTGGACAAAGAAAGAGACACAAAATTTTGAACATGCAATCAATACCTAGCAAAGATTGTAAGTGAAACTATTGTAATTGTCAATGACGATCATAGAATTCTTGTTGTTTTTCTTATTCAATAAAAGTGAAGCACATGAGTTCGATACAGCTGATGGCAATGATGCTTTTCCAGTGAAGAAAACCTCTTGAATGCATATATTCTACTCTATTAACCTGGAAAAAAAAAAAGAAAGTTGAAAAGGGGAAATTAAAAATAAAAATAACCTGAAAACTTATTACTTACCACAGAAAAGTCAGATATACTTACCAATTGATGAGCAAGAATCAAGTTTTTAACGAGAGTTTCCTGTTGCAGTAGTTGAACAAATCTCCCGGACTAGGTCCAAGAAGATCGATTACCATGACATTGTAAACTGCCTCAACTCCAAACCACTTCAAGTGGGGAATACCTGCTATCAAAGAGAACTCATATCAAGATAATTATATATAAAAATAATGTGCTTTTTTAAAATTTGTACAAAGAAAGAGAGGAATAGAATATTCAATATAAAACATCAACCTGCCAGCCAACATGTCCAGAGAACGGTTTGCACTTGAGTATTTGAACAAATTGTTTAAAGACTTAGTTGATTTATGGAAAGGATAGGAAGGCCGGATATTCTTTTTCTAAACCAGCAGTTACCAAGTCCAATAGCAAATTTAATGAAGTCTGATTGATAAAATTATAAATAAAAAAAATTACTTTCTTCCGTCAGACGAACTTGCATGTTTTTCTCTTCTTCTTGTTTTCTTGCATGGTGATAGTGCAGTGGAAAAGGCTAAATAAAGAAGACTCTAGTCAAATTATGTTATAGTAAAGATAATTTTTACAGAAAGACAGAGAGAGGGGAGAGAGATACTCACTTCCTCGTTGAAGAAGCATGTACTGTTTTGACTCATAATGAAGCCTTTGGATGCTTGGTCTTCACAAATGCCTGTGATTTGGAACAGAAAAAGAAATATTAGATCAAGGTCATTGCCTTTGAAATTAGAAAATATAAAATGTCAAATAAATAAACAATGGTTTCCGCCTATCACTGCTTATCCATATTCAATGCCATGATCAGCAATTTTTTCACACCAATTTTACAATGACACATTCTTACACTGAGAGGGAGTCGAAAGTGGAGGGAAAGCGAAAAACAAAAAGCCCTAGACGCTGATTTTGGGAGAGACAAGAACAAAGAAAGAAAAGCAAAAGAAGAAGAAGGAAAATGAGTGAAAATCCGCAAAACTTCCCTTAATAATTATAAAAATGACAAACTCACGTGTCACGCTCCTACATAAAGTATGCATATTAAATTCATTATATTTATATTATATTTTATTTAAATTTTGATTTACAATTAGAATTCTAACCAAAAAACATAAAAAATCTATACTATATTCATTTTATCATTTATACAATTAAATTAACCAGCCAAGCCCATGGACCGAGGCCTGCTGCCAGAGCAGAGACAGCTTCTCATTTGTTTTGGGATTGGGCGTGATAGGGAATGCCCATATGCTCAAAGCTCGCATTTTAAAAGTGATGTCCGAACCAATGGGCCATATTATCAAGCCTACGGAGCGAACAAAAGATTAATTTATTTAAAATTTTTCATAATTAAATTAATTAATATTATTTAAAAATCAAATAAATTTACAGTAAATTAAATATTAATTGATCAATCAAATTACATCGATTAATTCGGCTCATAATGAATTAACCGAAATTTTTAGACTCAAGCCTGATATTTTTAATATCATTTTTCCATACTAATTACAAAATAAATAAAATTAAATTATAAATTCTTAGTACAATATTAAAAAATTTCAATAAATATGATTAAAATTATTAAAAGGTTCAAATAAACATAAACAAAGTACATAAAAATATACCTACCTATATACATCATAAATCGATTAATTATGTTAATCGAAAAAAGAATTTTTAAAATCAAAATCGATCAAAGTAATCGATTTAATCGGGTTTAATTTTGAATTAATTGAACCATTTTTAATCAAATTTATTTGATTAACTTAATTCACCCTTGCATGTTCTACGTCTTTGATTTTGCCTTTCCACATTTTCATTGCCTCTCCAATTAAACTCTGGGGAAAAAAATAAACATATTACTATCAATCAAATAAATTACTAAAAAGGCATGGGACTGCATGCAATAACAAAGGCAAAAATTGGCATTTTCCAAAGAGCAAAAATCACATATTCCTTATTTCTATATTTGTTTATGCATACTACTATACATTTTTCAATGCATATATTTATATCAATGCCATACAGAGTTACTACTTCCATTCCCATAGGAGATTCTTAGGAATCATTCCAAGAATCATCCTCTCCCCAAAATCTCTCTTTCCATTGACAAGCACTACAATGACAAGCATTCACCTATCTTTATCTCACATCACCAATCAAGACAGAGTGGGAGTGTGGGGACCCATTTCGTTGATCATAGCAATTCCCTACTCTGATTCGAGCAAAAACTCACCAGCATGTCAATTTAGTCCTCCCTTGACCTATCTACCACGTTGGCCTACATTTAATTCACTACACTATGAAATTGGTCTAATGGTCTTTGGTATGACTACAATACCCGAATATGCTTGGGTATTCTCTTTACCTCAACGACTTCTTATTACCTTTTCCAACTGCCATTTCATCACGCCAAGCATATGCTCTTTAATATTCTAGTAATCTTTTGCCTGATATAACCATTAGCATCAAATCATTTCTTCTTCTTCATCACCAAAAATCTTCACTTTCACCCTTTTCTCTTTCTTTTTTTTTTTTTCTTTTCGGTGAATTCAATTTCGGGTCCCAAGGATATGAAGTTTGGGAAGATATTAAAGCAGCAAATCGAGGAAACTTTACCGGCCTGGCGGGACAACTTCTTGAACTACAAGGAGCTGAAGAAGCTTGTTAGGTTGATTTCTTCGGCTCCGCTGCTGTCGGCGGAGTCGATGGAGTATGGGAAAGCGGAGGCCCAATTTGTGTACTTGTTGAACAATGAGATCGATAAGTTTAATGTTTTCTTCATGGAACAAGAGGAGGACTTCATCATCCGACATAAGGTGAGTTTTATTACCATGAAAACGGTTGGCATGACCATAAAATAAAGAAGATTAAAATATAAATATAGTAACTGTTAAGTGAAGCATTTTTGGTCGGCCAGTTGGTGTACTCAACCGAGTCAACTCAAATGACTCATCAAACAATCCCAGGCTAACTCAGAAGTTGGGAAAGCACGCAATAGGAGTATTTTTCTTCCTTCTTTCGTATCTGATACAAGAAAGCTTCATCTAGGCGCTAGCAAGTGTGTATCGCTCTAAGGAAGCGAATTATTTATTTATTTTAATGAATAAGTTGACATTTTTTTATATAAAAAAGTAGTAATTAAATTACCATGACACATACGATGAATACTTCTTAGAATAGTTAGAGTTTTAATCAGGTGTGTTACTAGACGTTGGAGATATTGTATTCATACATCGATCCATTGAAGTTGTTGGTACAATTTCGATTTTCAATTGCTCGATATTTAAAATAAAATGAATAGAAGTTTGAAGCAAGGATTTATAAATTTCAGGAATTGCAGCAGAGGATTAAGAGAGTGATAGACACATGGGGGCCGGATGGAACTAAGCCATCAGAAACAAAGTATAAAGATGGAATGGCAAAAATTAGAAAAGACATTGTCGATTTCCATGGAGAAATGGTCCTCTTAGAGAATTATAGCAATGTCAATTACACAGGTAGTCACCCTGACAAGCTTTGTTCCATATTATCATGAGTCCCTGTCCTGTAGAAATTGGCCTTTTCCCTTTCTCTGGTAAACAAATTTACCAGGCAATGTTTTGGGTTCTGCAGGTTTGGCAAAGATATTGAAGAAATATGACAAGCGAACGGGTGGCTTATTGCGTTTGCCCTACATCCAGAAAGTGCTGCAGCAACCGTTTTTCACAACTGATCTCCTTTCCAAGCTGGTTAAGGAATGTGAAAACACCATTGATGAAGTATTTCCAGTGGACGAAGAAGACAGGCTGAAACAACGAAGGGAAGCGATAACGGTGGCAGGGAAAGGAATATTTAGAAACACAGTTGCAGCTCTGTTGACCATGCAAGAAATTAGGAGAGGCAGCTCTACTTACGGCCATTTTTCTTTGCCTCCTCTCAACTTGCCAGACTCTGATCTCATACACTCGTTCCAACTCAGCTCCCCAATCCCCATTCTCTGATGGGAAAACAGAACAGGAAAGCCTCAGAACATAGTAAACCTCGTACTATTGTGGTTATATAGTTTTTTTTTTTTGGGTTTAGTATACAAATGCAGGTGCATCCTGCAGTCAATTACTGATACTTTTTTGATATGTTTATGAGGATTGATCTGCCTCCTTACATCAAATGTCTTTTTTTTCTTTAACACATGCTTAATTTCATGCATTCTTTTTCCCTTAAATTGTTTCTAGTTCATGAAAAACACCCTGGTGAAGCTGTCCTTTGACATGGGAAAGTACATGTCTCACTATTACACAGTAGTTAGAGGCGTTGCGGTTCATTCAAAATCTTTTACTCACAGGCGTCGGGGTTCATTCAAAATCTTTTACTCCCTAATAAAAACTCCCATAACATGAATTGTGATTATTAGTGTAAATAATATCACAATTTCTTTTTTCACAATTTCTTATGTTAGAAAAATAGAAAATACAAAAAGTGAACCTCAAAAATTTTCTTATCAACGGAATTAAATCCGTCTTTTTAAAAGAGTAAGAAATGTGAATTCAAAATTTTACATTAAAAGTGACTAATGGATAATTATAAAGATAATCGTACTTTATATATCAAATTTTATACTTATATGATTGATAAATATTTATATTTTTTCGATATCTTGGAGAAATATTTATGAAATCATGGTGAAAAATAATTTTTACAGGGTGATAACAAAAAGTATTTTTCATAATTTATCCAAAATATAAAAATATTAAATTTTTTAATAAAATGATTTTCACAGCAAAATTCTTTGGATAAATTAATTTCCAGTTACAAAACAAAAGTTACAAGTGATAGCTTTTCTTTATTTTCAATAAAACTTTAATTACATAATAAATGTAGTTCTCTCCAACATTATGAAATTTGATTTTATATTAAAAATTGCTAAGTTGCTTCTTTGATATACATACATTGTAGCCATGAACTCTTTAAATCTGTCATGTTTCTGGCGAAGGACAAACCAAGGCCTGATTCCCAACATGTCTGGTCGGGCTTGGTGTCCATGTAGCCTGTGTTCCTAGCTTACTATCAATGGAAGGCCCGGCCTCGAACTCGAACCGGATCTGTTCTGATGCCTTTATGAAGGAAAAACAAATCCTTTTCGGCCGAAGAACGAAAACTAAAAAACGTTTCTTTACTCCTGCCACTTAAAATTGAAAACCAGAGGGGAAGAAAAGTAGAAGGGCTCTGATTGTAGGATTTTCCCACTCTCAGCAAAGCAGCATCGTCCCTGAGAAATGGGGATGAATATCACGAGGAGCTAAGGGTAGCTTGTGGATTCATTTTCTATTCAACCAGGTAAATCCGGATTTTTTTAAATTAATTTTTTTATTCTAATGGGGAAGAAATTTGTTCAGAGGGTACTGAATTTAATATATTCGATTGAGTTATACACAACAATCACGTTTGTCATTTACAATACTAATTTTTTAAAATTCTCTTATTTTTTCTCTTTCTTCTCAGTTCTGATTATTTATTGCATAAATTCGAATTCTGAACTCTCAATTTTACTTTGTGATAGTAATTGTGGTTGTTTCATATGGAGATATGGGTGCTGTTCGAGCTTGGTTCTTAAGGTTTTGAAGAACTATATTTTGGTATTTATGAAATTCATAGAGAACCCAATGATGAATTGTTAATTGGTCATTCAAAGAGTATGATTTATTGTCTAAATAATAAAATATAATTCAACTATTATAATTAGCCTTTATTTTTACTGAGATTCCGATGGTTTAGTTTTTTTTCTTTCTTTGTAAGGAAAAAAAATATAAATTACAAATTCCCTATCTGTGTAAAATATCTAGTAGCTGTTGGTTTTCGGTAAGTAAACATTGCATTGCTTTCTTGCACATGTAAGCTGGCTTTGACTGTGTTGGCAAGATGCAAGTTTGTTGTACTTGTCACTAGTTTTAGATGCTGGAAAGGGTTTCTTCATTGAAGATGGTGGCTCTTTAACTGAGATTTATGTTTAATTGTTGTGATATCATTAAGTACTTGGACAGTTGTCATACAAACTTTTATTTTTTTCGCTTCTTCCACTGTATTTATCCAATCAGGATCTTTTGAGATTGGAGAGTGGGTTGTTATAGTACTTTCATTAACATAATATGTATTTCATGCATAACTTTGCTGAAAGTTTATGATTCTACAAAGAGAAATTTATTAGGAAACAGCCATTCAATGATGTTTAATCTTTCAGGATCAAGTTATCCTACTAACATCTTATATATGTCTCAGAGAATAAAAGCCATGTCATCTTATCTGGGCTGCTGAAGATATTAGTTATGAACCAAGGAATGTCTTCTCTGGCTCAATCTCCTTCTACCATGTCTATCACTAGAATTCCTCAGGCTCATTCCAAAAGCATGCAATTGTTGAAAGCCTCAAAGGTGACACATGTGCGCACCGTCCGTCATATCCACATTAGGCAGTCCCCTGTTTGCTGCACAAAGTTATCCAAGTGGGAACCTTCACCAGTCACATATGCTCCAACTGAGAAAGCAGGTGATAACTTCTTGGAAAAATCATCTGAAATATTTGAAAGTCTGCGTTCTGACAACAGAGGCGAATCTTCGGCAGCTAAAGCTGAAGATCTCACTGATGCAACTAATCAGCCAGTGGTACAGCTTCAGTTTCTTAAATGGCCATTGTGGTTGCTGGGCCCTTCTCTTCTCCTCAGCACAGGCATGGTACCCACTCTGTGGTTGCCAATATCTACCATATTCCTTGGCCCGAATGTGGTCAGTCTTCTTTCCTTGATTGGACTTGACTGCATCTTCAATCTGGGTGCAACCCTTTTTCTCCTCATGGCAGATTATTGTGCCCGGTCGAAGAACCTGGGACAAGCTTCCAAGAGCAAGCCTCCTTTCAGTTATCAGTTCTGGAACATAGTTGCAACTTTGACTGGACTTGTGATCCCCTTGATGATACTATTTGGATCCCAAAAGGGCTACCTCCAACCTCAGCTGCCTTTCATCCCATATGCAGTTCTATTGGGCCCCTACATTCTGCTTCTTTCAGTACAGATGCTGACTGAGATGTTGACATGGCATTGGCAGTCACCGGTTTGGTTGGTGACCCCAGTTGTGTATGAGGCTTACCGTGTGCTGCAGCTAATGAGGGGGTTGAAACTTGGGGCTGAACTCAGTGCACCAGCATGGATGATGCACACTATCAGGGGCCTGGTGTGCTGGTGGGTGCTTATCCTTGGCGTGCAACTCATGAGGGTTGCTTGGTTTGCTGGATTTACTGCTCGAGCTCGTCAACAGCAGTCTTCTGCTTCTGCTGATGCTTAATGCTAATTACTACTGGTATCATAAACTAAAAGCAGAATTGTGACTTGATATAGGATCTATGAGTGTATAAATCAAATAAAATCTCTCTACATTTTGTTATACAGAGTATACAAATCAAATAAAATGTCTCTACATTTTGTTATAGTACAGTTATTAGGCAGCCTGTTAACATAAATGTAAGAATGTTATTTGCATTGAATAGCTTATAGAAATGTTTTTTCTTTGAATGATAAGAGCAGGTGTGCTCCGAATGTCAAAAATGAATGCAGAGGTATCAATAGGGTTGATAGAAGATATATATGTCACCAACTGTTTGTATCTCACCCATCTCATACATGGGGGTGAAAAGTATTATGTTCCAGTATTTATAACAGATCAAGAAAAGGTAAATATGCTCGTTTGAAACTCGAAAGGAGTGAAACTCTACTTAGATATTCAGGTGGCTGGTATATACATTAAGCTTGGTTATGTTTTACAACAGAAAATGCAGGGATATTAGGGGTAAAATATAAAGAAAAAGAGCATTCTGGAAAGAAATGCAGTCTTTGGTGTGACAGGATTGGAGGGAACCTGTTGAATAGACAAGGACATGAAGCAGGAATGATAAGCAACAGGGGCAGGGAGATGAATGAAAGAGAGTTCAATGGGCAAGAAAATGAGCAAATTGCTCCCCAACATTCTCCCCTATTGGTACCAAATATTCCCACCAAGAGTTGCTTCGTGATAGTTGCTACCAGCCTACCATTCTCAATCTCCACCTGCGAGCACTCAAACTACCTAACTAACTTAATTGTTTATTCCGACAAAGGAGTCATCAAATCTATGTTGTGCCTTACATGCTACTCCATTCTCTTTGGGGGGGGTTTGAGAGTAGTACTAGGAATTTTGGATTTCCAAACGGTCAACAATTTTTCTTCCTTATCTCGGAAAATAATTTGGGTTTTAGAAGAGAGTGTGTTCTTTTTCCTTTTGTGGGTACTTTCAAACTCGAAAGTCCAAATCATTCTCGGGGGACCAAAAGACAATTATAGCCTTAAATGGAACCGCATGATACTGTAAAATAGGAAACCGGAAACACAACCGCAGTCAAGTCGAAAGCAAGACAAACATCACTGTCCCACTTTCTTTGCTTTTTAGCTCTCTCGAAGACCGGTCACCCATTGTCTAAATCCCTCGCTCTCACTTACCCCCCTCTCTTTCACTCTTATTTCCTCTCTCGCCGGTGAACCAGAAACTCCACCGCCTTTTTTGAATAGTCGCCGAAAGCTCCTAATCGCTTGTAACTCCGGCTGCCTTTCTCACCGATCCAGTCGCGATGAGCACCGGCGAACTTCTCAGCATCGAGCCTCAAGAGCTCCAGTTTCCCTGTAAGCATCATCCCGAACCCTTTCCTTATCAAAATTTTAGAGTTTGCGCTGCTTTCCAGATCCATGTCTTGGTTATAAGTTACGTCTTCAGCTGTTTTCTAATTCTTAACATTTCCTGTTCCTGAATTAGTTGAATTGAGGAAGCAGATCTCGTGTTCTCTAAACTTGTCCAACAAGACCGACAATTATGTGGCTTTTAAGGTAATTGTGTTTATTCTTATATCTCGTATGTCTGCTATTTTTTTCCCCGAAGGATTTCTCAAGTTTCTTCTGGGAAAGTTTTTCTGGGATTTCTTTTACCTAAAAGACTTTGATTTTACTTAGTCTGCGTATCTTTTGGATGTGAATTTTGTTTGTCTTTTTTGCAGGTCAAAACGACAAATCCAAAGAAGTACTGTGTAAGGCCTAACACTGGAGTTGTGCTGCCTAGGTCTACGTGCAACGTTATAGGTTTCTCTCCTTGTCCCTCTCTCGCACAAAATTTGGACTTAGCTATCATTATTTTATTTAATCATGTTTAATTGTAGTAATTTATTTCTTCTTTTCTTGTCTGTTAATTTCATGGTAATCATTAGCTATTCAGCTTTATTATCAACTTTATAATTTCTTTTTCCAAGTTACTTATTGGTTGATTTATGGAATATCAGTTACAATGCAAGCTCAAAAGGAAACACCTCCTGATATGCAATGCAAGGATAAGTTTTTACTTCAGAGTGTGGTTGCTAGTCCTGGAGCTACACCAAAGGATATAACTCCAGAGATGGTATTTATAGAAACTCTATTGGATCGGATTTGGAAAAATGGGTTTTTGTTTTCTGACTGTTTGCTTTTAAATATGTTAGTTCAATAAGGAATCTGGGCATCATGTTGAGGAGTGCAAGTTGAGGGTTGTTTATGTTGCTCCTCCACGACCTCCATCCCCAGTTCGAGAAGGATCTGAGGAAGGCTCTTCACCCAGGGCTTCAGTCTCAGACAATGGCAGCTTGAATGCTGCAGAATTTACAGCTGTGAGTATTCCTTGTTTTTGTATTTGACTTTGAATAAGCATTTAGTTTTGATTAGCATGTTCCTTCTGAATATTAATGAGTTGTATTGTGGTTACATGATTGTACCTGCAGGTGTCAAGAGCTCATGTTGAGCGGCATGAACCTCAAGATAACTCATCTGATGTAAACACACTCTCTCTCTCTGTCTCTTTCTCATTGGTACTTTAGCATCGAGCATCAAATTTTCAAAGCCCTTGTAAGAAATGTTGGCAGGCTTTATCTAAACTAATGAAGTGAATCATGCCATTCATGATAGCAGTTCGTAGTAATTGCATATGGTTGGCTTTTCCATTTCCATATTTGGCATAGTTTAGGAAAATAGCGTAATTAATTTTTTGAACTGTACATGTTGAAGAATGCATTGACAATACTGGTAATCATACATGAATCTTTAGTGTGGAAATTTTCTTGACCTATGTGTTTTTCATAACTCACCGATTATCAAACATGGTTCCGCTGACCACCTTGATTTTGGGTTTTTAAGTATGTTAGTTTACTAGATATTTTTATCATTATCATGTCATTATTATGGGGTTCATTTCTTCATTTGGAAGAAAATCTACTTGTTAAGTTGTAGTCTTTTTGGTTGTCATTATTTTCCTTCGGGATAGACTAGGTGTCATATGATATTCAATTTTAATGAAAATAACGATCTTAGCATCAGGCCTGCATGCAGTCTATACATAGTGGTGTAAAGAGAGCAATTTTAATATACCCTTTGATGCTATATGGCACTTCTTTCCTTGTTTTAACCTTATCTAGTTCATATGCTTTTGTAACTTTTCTTGTGTTTTAGTTAACTTCTATGTACAGAGAGTGATTCCCTCACAAGAAGCAAATTAATTTCAAGTTAAACTTCCTATAGTAGGGCTGAACATGCATGTCACTTGGATGGTGATATTACCTCGATTTTTTTTTCTTCAATTTTCTTGGTGCATGTTTAGACCTGTCAATTAGGACTAGTTAGAAGTGTAAAAATATGAACACTGTCTCCAGGGATATGGAAGGACTCGTCTCCCTTTTTTTGATATGATGAAAAGTCTCCCCGATATGCTAGACAATCCTGTCGGCACTGAAATTCCTCATCCAGATAGTGGTTTTGACCATTATTACAACCCCATCTAGGTGACATTGGGTGATTTAAGCACTTGGATTAGATAATCTTTTACTTGTCTTTTTTATCCTGATGCCAATTAGGATTAAACATATGGATCTAACAACCCCCTGCTTAAGATGTGGAACCATCACCTTTTAAGATAATAACTGCTAAATTTTTAATCATCATATCCATGTTCATGGCTCTTTTACAAGATTTACCATAATAATAATCTAATTGAAATATGTTAGAGAATTATCATCTACTTGAATGGTTGATGCTACACTGTGGCATTTTTACTCTGAATGATACATTTAATTGCAGGCAAGATCTCTTATTTCCAAGCTAACTGAAGAGAAGAACTCTGCCGTTAATCTAAATAACAAGCTTCAGCAAGAACTGGTAAGTTACTGCCTATTTCATAAGATTTTCTTGCAGAGTACTATGGAATTAAATCTTTGGGCCCTAAAGACACAACGGAAAGGTTTAGGAATTAAGGACCAATTGCCAATATGTTAGCTATGTAATTGCATGATCATTCATCCGCAGTCATGATCCAGTTGTCAATAACTTATTATTGTCTCTGTGTTGAAACAGAGACTGAAAATGAGATTCTACAAGGGGTTAGAGAGACTTATAAGGAAAAGGGGTTTAAAATGAAAAATAATAAATAGAAAATGCTGCTGACAATTTGTTATCCTGTAATCATTTAACATCAATGAGGTCACAGGGTTAGGTTACATTAATAGCTGTATTGCACGCCTTACATTGAAATTTAATTTGCAGGATCTCTTGAGACGAGAAGCCAAAAGAAGTCATGGTGGTATTCCATTCATATATGTAATTCTTGTTGGCTTGGTTGGCATCGTTTTGGGATACCTCTTGAAAAGAACATGACCACCTGGTTTTACCCTTTCGTTCTTTGATGCAACTTCATGGCTGGTAAAAAATGAAATGTAGAAAATTGAAAAAAAAAAACAGATGTTTGACTTTGAGGTGTAGCCTTTGTTGAACGTATTACTTGCTGGTCTTTATGGACTCTTAGAAAAACATACCCCAAGGTGTGACGGGTAAGAAGCAACTTTCCTTCATTGTATTACCATGCATTGACAGTAGATCTTTCAAGTGGGAATTACTGGATTACATAGTTGTGCTCAACTTCTTTATAAACACTTTGCAAGTGAAATTTATCCGTGAGTTTTGGTAAGAGAAATGGGAATGATAATCACATGCATGTGCGGTGATCATGCTGTTTCTTTGCTCAGATTATAACTAGAATAATGTTATAGATTTGAGCTTGAACACATTTATCTGATAACTTGTACAATAAAAGAAAGAAGAATACTGCAATTTCATTAAGAATTATCAGATGTTTGTAACATGTTGCATCTGCTGACAATCTTCCGGAAATCATCAAGATTTAGCTGCAGGGAAACCAATGAGAAGGGTTGAGTAGATTCTTAATTAAGTAATAGAAGTCAAATATCATCTTGGAAGTCATGAATGTTTATGATGCAATGGGAAGCTAATCTGCTAGTTTCCAAACTTCAGATCAAGGCAAGCATTACATGTGACACGTGTTGCAACAGACAATGGTTCAAGAGAAAATTGTTGAAAGACCTACATCTTACCTGCTGGTCCTTGCTTGTGTGGGAACACTGACACACAAAGATAAACAATGCTGAATGAACTTTATTTACTTCGTCTATGTTTTTCTTTTGATCAGAGAATAAATGTCAAGAACATGGGGCATTTCATTTTTACCAATATAGATCATAACTCACTTATACATAGTTATTTGTTGGGGGAAAAAATTGCAACCTAAAGTATGTACTGACCTTCCCATCTCTGTCGACATCAAAGCAATGGATCATATCAGACAGCTCCTTATCTGTCCAAATAAAATCATGTGCAATAGCTACTCTTCGTAAATCTCTCATAGAAATGCCTCCTTTTCCAGCTTCTGGTAGCCAACAATGCTTTTCATCAATGAACAAAAACATCTTCAAGAATAGAGAGATAATAATACTAACAATCGATATAGTGTTATGTGCATTAAGTGGGTTCAGAAATAGGTTTCGAGTTATTGAAACATGCAATTTAGGCAAATAAACCAAAATCCTACTACTTAGCTAAATGCTGTTACCAGAGCCTTTGGCACCAATTTCTTCCACATGCCGTGATAATGCTATATAATTGATGATGTTGTTTGATAGAACAAATCCCGACTAATTTGAGGAATGATTTTCGACAGCAAAATCAACAGGAATCACATAAAATAACTTATAGCATCTCAAATGGGTTGCAACTCTCCACTCCAAGATTCTTCTGGCCTATAAGCTTTTGGTTTTCAAGAGCAATGCTAATGTAAAACGCACATGGTTCATATTTTCTAAGTTTTCAATGGTAAGATTACTTCGTTAAAATTATGAACCTCCATAAGAGAGAGAGAGAGACATGGACAGGCGTCAGAAATTACCATCAAACTGAAAGAAGTGCACAACCATTTCATCCTCAGTCATCTGCACCCGACTGGTGAACTGTGATCCACAAACGAAAAGAAAACCAAGAAAATACAAATTAAGGGGAAGGAGAGCCAAATAGTGTAATTCTTGAAATCTAAACACCAATTCTGAATCAAACAAACCGATTTTTTCTTCTTTAATCGAGCATTCCCCTTTCTTCCAGTGAAAGTAGCATCTTGCACATCTGCTTGTACAGCACCTGAAACTTCACCAGAATCTTGCAGAGACAGAGCAATTGCCTGTATATCACTCCCAAAAGCTTAGTCTCGCAATAAAACTAAACATTTAGAATAAGCTGAAAATCCTAGGAAACAAAAGCTGGGCAATATGTTCTACCAAGCTCAACAACTCAAGAACCTAGCAACGAAACAATATTTGCTCCATTAGTCATCAAAACTGACCTTCATCAATTCATCATCATCATCAACACAATCTGAACTACTCAAATGTTTTAGAACAGGAGCTTTCCTCTTAGGTTTTGAGCCTTTATTCTTCACCTGGAGAAAGAGAAAATCAAAGAAGTTCTTTAACTATAACTAGATGGCTCAAGGCAAGAAGTATGACCATTATACACGTAGTCCCACTAACCATTGCTGCTAAAACACAAACCAAAGCAAATAAAAAAATAGAGCGTAAAACAAAAGGAGATTCATTGTCCTTAAAACCTTAAGATAGCGTTGACACACTAAAAAAATTCAACTTTATCATCAACTTCACCAAGAGCAAAACAAGCAACAACCAGAGAGCAAATACAAGTCTTAGAAGTGGTTTCATTTCCTAACAACTTAATCGAATGTTGTATTAATTTTAGGATTAGACCATACTTATTATTTCAACAATGTACTTTTCAGGCTCCTTAAACACAAACAAGGGCTGAATTGTAACTGAGCACCCACCTTGTTTTTACGAGACTGAGGCGTTTTCTTACTCCGAAAGTCCTCCTCATCATCATAATCATCATCAAGTTTATCATCATTATCATCGTCGTCATGGTCTTCCTCATCATTGGGCCTGTAATCTTCATCATCCTCAACGACCTTGCGCTTTCCTTTAAGCTTACTCGAATTCCGCGACGAACCCATCAAAAAAGAAGCCATTTTGGACAGACCCAGAGCCTCCATTCTGGCTCTGTTCTCTGCAATTCTCGATAGCCTCTGCTTCTCGTATTCTGATATATCCTGCTGTTTTCGCTTGGGCTTTACTTCTTCTTCTTCTTCTTCTTCTTCTTCGCTTAGCTTCTCTTCACTTTCACTCTCTTCTGATTCAGAATTCGAGATTCTGCGTTTCGCCATTGTATATTCTATTTCCCCTTTAGATTTCCGGCGCGACATTGCGTTGAAGAATTCAAAGAGGGGTTCCCATTCTTTCTGTTGCCTTTTACCCCTTCACCTCTTATATCCCGTTCATTTCCAGGACGAGTTTGCCCCTGTAATTTCCCCGTACTATAACAAAGTCGTTAATTGCATCTTTGTTTTTTTCTCCCTCCAAATTTCTCTTCCTCTACTAATTTTCCCAGGAAAATGTGTAAGATTTTATTTTAAGAATTAAAATATTAATATTAAATTAATAATTTTATTTTCCCCAATTCCATAATTACCCCGAGGAACGAACTGTACATGACGAACCTAACCGTTCCCCGTACAATACCAACAAGCCAAAGACCATCCTCGAAGCTCAAAGGCTCGAAAAACTCCGAAAGGTCTTTCCAAACTCTCCTCAAATCCTTCAAAAAAACCGAACCAACCACAATGAAAACATGAGTTGGGATTTTCGCCCATAAAAAAAGATTTATCATTTTATTAATTTGATTATTTGCTTCCATTGTTAATGGCCTCCTTCGTCGAAACCGATCGGTACAATCTCATTCCGCTCTCAGTGACTTCACTTTGCGGTTGCCCATGCCGTCCCTTATCCAACAAAACCCTAACTCTCAGTCGAAGGGGAGTCCCTAAACTCAAGCTTAAGTTAGTCTTTGATGGATCCGAATTAGTCGTCCCGGTTCGTTCTGCCCGTATTTACATCAACCGGCGGGTTATTACGGCTGTGGCGCGAGCTGAACCGGAAAGTCTCGACGAAAGCAATACCAAGGAGGTACCTTTACTTATAGCTGTCCTCCTATTTGTTTCTTTCATGGGTTCAAAGTTGTGTTTTTCGCTTTTTACTTTAGAATCAGAATTTGGAACTCGTCAAAAAATTATTTGTTGCATATTGATGTCTGAAGAGCTTCAATTCTTAAGAAAAGCAAAAAAATGAGAACTTGGAATTGGAACTAAGGGTTTTGAATAATTTTGTTATTTGAGAATTTTGGAAGTGATTGGTAGATAATTGGAAATATTCATGCATGATTAGTTATTATCTAAGTTTCAATTCTCAAGTTTTGTTCAATAGGTAAATTGAAACTGTTGTGTAAGATGGTTCCTGAGACTGCTGTGTTGTAGGAAGTTGACAAAGGCCATATTTTACCAACGGTGAAGGCGGATGCTCTTTCTGAGCAACAGCATAAATCAAGTCAGTTGAGGAAAAGGATTGTTTCTGGACTTGGTATTGGTATCTCTGTTGGAGGTGCTGTATTAGCTGGGGGATGGGTTTTCACTGTGGCTTTGGCTGCTGCTGTTTTCCTCGGTGCACGTGAGTATTTTGAGTTGGTAAGGAGCCGTGGAATTGCTGCTGGAATGACACCTCCTCCAAGATATGTCTCACGAGTTTGCTCTGTTATTTGTGCCCTCATGCCCATACTTACCTTGTAAGATTGATGGATATACCTTATCTTCTCTGATTGTATTATAAGGGATCTTCTAAGATTTTGTTTCCATTGTCTTTATTTGGAATGCAACATCTTGCGTTCCAAATATGTTCAATTCCTACTTTGCGTGTAGAAGCTTTTAAAAATGATTTGGTGCTGTAATTTATTTGGTGTTTCTGCTATATTGTCAGGTACTTTGGCAATATTGATATTTCGGTTACATCCGCTGCATTTGTTGTGGCTATGTCATTGCTCTTGCAAAGAGGAAATCCTCGTTTTGCTCAGCTGAGCAGTACCATGTTTGGGCTATTTTATTGTGGCTACCTCCCTTGTTTCTGGGTTAAGCTTAGATGTGGTTTAGCAGCACCTGCTTTGAATACTAGTAAGAATTTGGATTTTTACTCTTTTCTGCTGGTAAACTCGAATATTTGAGTAATTTTCCATGAAAACTGATATTTGCTAAGTAGACTAATTAGAACTGAAAATGGAATTTATTATTTTCATTTGAAGTCAGAGCTTATATACTGTTTTGGCTGAAAAGTTGGTGGTTTCAATTAGAATTTTGAAATTTCTGAATCATGGATCTTGAAACAGCTTTTCTTTCCGTAAATGTGAAACTTCATGTCTTCTGGCTTCTGGTTCATTTTCATGTATGGTTTAGGAAAAAAGGGGGAGTGGGGTGATGATTTTCACCAAACTGTTTTATTAAGCAGCTTCTTTTTGACAGGACTAGGAGCAGGATGGCCTTTTCTTCTTGGTGGCCAAGCTCATTGGACAGTCGGCCTTGTGGCAACTTTGATTTCTGTCAGCAGCATAATTGCCGCAGATACATATGCTTTTTTGGGTGGAAAGGTATATGGGCTTGATCAACAAGACTTTGCTTCACTTATTAAATTAAAACTGTTAGTATGTTAGAGCTCAGTGCTGCTGGCATCACTTTGTTAGTATATTTTTGGTTATTTTTCAATTAAATTTCAAAAAATACAGTTATTTAAATGGCATGAGGACAAATTTTTCCTTACATTTTAATTGGTGGGCATATTTTCCGATGAGCATGATTGTTTTTGTTACCTTGTTCTGATCCAGGCCATTGGTAGGACACCACTTACTAATATAAGTCCAAAGAAGACATGGGAAGGAGCTATTGTTGGTTTGGGTGGTTGTATAGCAACTTCTGTTGTATTGTCAAAGATTTTTAGCTGGCCAGCATCTTGGCTAAGGTATTCAATCTATCTCTCAAGTAATGTTGTATTAAATATCTTGTGATCCAAAAGTAGCTTGCTCTCTCTCTCTCTCTCTCACACACACACACACACACGCCCATTGTAACTTAAAGATCACTGGAATCCATTCCCACAAAAGACAAGCGTTTGCCTCAGAATACTTTTTTTGGTTGACATATCTCTTGAGCCTATTAGGATTGGAAAGCTATAGCAACAGTGTAAGGTATCTTCATTGAGAGGACCAAAGGTGTACAAAATCATTTATTTTCATTAATATGTAAAGCAATGGTTGCATCCATTTGGGATCATGTACTTTACATGCATGCACACATCCGTTAGTCCAATGGCATGTGAACCATGAGCTTCTAATGTGTTTTCTGAAGATTTCTGCCTCTTTCTGTATGTAGGCACATGCACACGGAATTTGAGTAACCATGACAAACGATGATTTTTTATTTTTTAAATTAAACCAAATCTTTTGACTAGGATCAGTGTAAGTGCTTTCATCATTCCAGGAGCCAAACATGGGGATGACTGGATTGCTCTGTTATATTTATAAACGAACATGGATTCTATGAACTTGACCCACATCTATACAACTCTGAATATTTTAGTTTATTTTTCTTTTGAAATTTTTTATTAACAAGTACTTGACATATTTATTTCATCATTGTCAGTGCGATAGCCTTTGGGTTTCTGAACTTCTTTGGGTCTGTTTTTGGTGATCTGACTGAATCAATGATCAAGCGCGATGCTGGTGTTAAGGACTCCGGCTCCCTAATACCTGGGCATGGTAATTATAGTTGTGCATATTTTAAGTTATCTTACAAGTTGAATTAATTTCCAATACTCAGAGAGTGAACAAGAAGTTTGCTACTCGAAATAATTGAAAGATAGATGCTCTTATGATTTGGCTAGAGTAATTTGGTGCTAAAAAACTTGAGAAACCATTTGTCATCATTACGTTAACATGTGTGCATTGTCATGCAGGTGGAATACTTGACAGAGTGGATAGTTACATATTCACAGGTGCACTTGCATACTCTTTTGTCAAAATCTTATTACCGGTCTATGGCGTTTGATATGTAAAATTTTGACCAATATCAAGAGAGAATAATACCAGATAGAAATTCTCCTTTGTCTTTTTGGATATTAAAAGGATTGCAGAAGCAAATTTGATGGATATTTGCAGGGGTAAATTCATTCTACTTGCTCTTAAAGAAGGAAGCTGAGATTGCATTTGCAGCTCTGCCATCCCCATATTTTTACTCGATTGTCAACTCTTGGAGTTAAATTTTTATACACCTTTCTCAAATTTTATCTAGACCAAGGTGCATTTGGACATGATGCGGTTTTGCTTTTAATTTGTGGGAATTTTTCCTTGTAATAATATGACCAACTTGAATAAAAGATAAAAATGTACGACTAATGTGGAACTGAAAATGAACATGCCAATACGATTATTTGAAGAATATAGCATGCATTATACAATTGTAATCGTTAATGGACCAAATATGGGCTCAATCAGGGCTCAATAAAGCGCTGATTTTGATAGCAGACAAGACAGGTACTATAATCTTTTGTCCCACCTTTTTGGGTTGGATAGGAGGCCGGTTGTGTAATAAGACTAACCACCACCTGGGTTTCACATGGCATCCTAACCCATTTGTTTCTTCTTCGTCGTTTAGCCACTTGCTCAGCTTTCAAATAATAACCACATTACAATAATAACATGGGCTAAGCTTCAATCTTTTCATTATGATCTTGGTGGTTATGATAATGACTTGATGTTACTCCTCCATGTTGTCGGTTCCACCACCAATCTCAGCAACAGAAAACAAATCATGTTTGATTTTTACTTTTTTGGTACCATGCCCTAATCAACAGCCTCCAATCTCAAGTCAAATTTTACATTAAATGTTGGACATACACCTCAATTTTGTTACATAATTTCTACCTTATACATTCAAATCTAAGTTAATCAAGCTAAGAGTATAATCATTTGCTAACTACTACTCATCGAATCTTACCATTGATCTGTTAATGTTAATCCTGTTTCAGATGATTGGTTTTACTAAAGAAAATATAGATGGCTTTTCGAGTTTGAACATGTTCTAACTCAGAGAGCTTAGTAAGAGACAAAGGATCTAAAGGGGGCAAGACACTAAGAGATCTCCATCTAATCCATCAATCATTCAAGAGAGAGAGATTTCAGCGGCAAAATGAATTCAACCAATCATCAATGGTCAACTCTTTGTGCCGTCTAAATTTATAGTGTACTTATAATAATTAGTACAGTGTTGTGGAAGAGGAAGTCTTCTCCGATCTCATCACTGAAAGAACTGAGAAAGAAGAAAAGAATTCAAGAAAGGGCGGTGACCCAATTATTTCGTGAAGGCAACAACCACAAAGACAAAGCCCCCATGTACACAAGAGGCTGCCAAACCCTTTAAAATTTTCACATGGAGTTGTCTGTTTTAGCACTATGTCATGGAAAAATGACAAAACTCCAACCCAAGCAAATGTGTTTGCCCAAATCAAAATCGCTGTCGGTTTCTTCTTCTTTGTTCTTTTCTTTATGTCATTTTTGCTTCTTTGGGGTCAACTCCAAGAACTACACCAGGTTTGGGAAGGCTCGGTTTGGTGTTGGTGTGCCACCCCACCATTCTTAATTTCATAAAAAAACTTATTTTTTTCTTTATTTATTGGACTTTGGACACATTGAATTATGATAACAAGCAGAGAAATAAGAATAAAAAGGAGTATAAAAGGTGGAAAAAGACTTGAGCAATAATGAACGTACGGGGTTGACCTTTGGCTTTCATGGAATTTTTCCAAAAATACAAAAAGAGAAAGAAAAGAGAAGAAGGATGGGATAAAAATGAAACTAAAGACGCTGGTTTGGAGGCCTTATAGCCAAGTCATCCATGCAAAGTCCCTGTGGAGCCAAACCTCCACTAAATTTATGAGAGAGAGAGAGAGAGAGGCTTGAGGATGAAGAGAGGGAAGAAGCCAATTAGGATGTTATGTTTGTTAATGGAGGTCCTACCATAATTGGCTTTTGACAAGCATTAGTGCTTACTTTTTAGTTTTGGCATAAAAGGGGAAAAACCACACAACATAGAAAGAGAAAGAAGAGAAGAAAATGTGTGGGACGCAAAGAACGCGTTGTTTCTAAGCTGACTAGAAAATGGAGAAAGAAAAGGATGGAAAAGAGGGAAAGAGATAGAGCAAAGAGAGAGGAAAATTTAAAATAAAACAATGAAGGAAACTTAAAGAAGAGTTGGAGAAGATATGGTGGGCAAGCATCTATTAAAGTGAAGAATGAGAGTGAGTGTGTGAGAGAGAGAGAGAAGCAAAAGATTGTCTGATGAAAACCCTTACTTTTCTTGCACACGCACACCCATGTATCTCAGCTACGCCACCCCACCACATCTCCACCTCATTACCACCTTTTGCTTTTCTTTCTATTACTTTTTCTGGAGGCATATTGCCTTGGATGCTCACAAGGTTTTTGGCTTTAGCTTCCCTGGTTTCCCCCCCCCCCCCTATTCTCTTTCTGTTTTAAGTATTTTAGTACTATTATCTTAATCTTATTGTTTTGATTTGTATTTCATTTTTGGTACCAAGTGATGGGTCTTGGCATGTGTGTTAAAAGTCTGCAATCATTGTGCACTACATGGCTCAACCAATTCTCTCACTTTTCCTTTGCTGCATTCTGTTGAAGGTTGAGAATTGAAACCATAATTATTAGCTTGTGGTTACATAATATAATTGGGGTGCTCATATGCATGTGGCAGATCAAGGGGAAATACTGTTTCACTATGAAGAAATCATGGGAATTCATTGGATTATTAAACTGTGATAGAGTCATGTCAGCAAATATATAGACTAGGGGGTTAATTATAACAAGAACACCACATGATCATAAACATCAGATTGCTTCGATGCTAAGGAAACATCAACTCCCTAAAGGGCCGAGGGGGGCAAAAAGAGAGCATCAACCTCGGGCAAGAGAGATCATATCCTGAAAGACTTTCAGCCTTCTTTACAGCTTGTCGTGAGCAAGATACGTTACAGGAATGTGCATGTTTCTAGCAACAACGTGAAATGCCTTGTGATCAAATTAATAACAATATTATCACTGTGGCATATGTATCTTTGTGGGAAAAAAGATCTGGTTGATGATTTGAGAATCATGATTAAGTAATAAAATAACAATAAAGAATAGTATATACTCTTGTAATTAACCCTAATAAACTTTGTTTTGGCCCATCTGAAGAAGATTTTCAGCATTCCAAAGCACCAATGCAGGGTAATTGGATTGCTGGTATTTTTCCTTTTTCAACCTTTTCGATATTCTTTACCCATGCAAAGAGGGGACCCATTTGTGTGTTTTTTTCTATGCATTTTGTAAGCTCTAGAAAAGAAAAATGAAAGTTTTACAAGGTGATTGTGGGTTAAGATGCACAGGAAATGGTGGTTGAATTACAGGATTAGGCTTTGGGTTAGTGACCCACCAAAACATGTTTTGAACTTTGAAGAGGACAAAAGCTGGCAAATGTCTCGAGTCTCTAGCATATCTTTGTTCTTCCAAAAAACATAAAAACTGAATCCCTCACTCCTAGGAGGCTTCTTCGAGACAAAAGTGCTTACCTCAATTCCTTAATGAAAAGTTGTTTATCATTATACTTTCCAGGGAAGGGTGATTTTTTAAGAGCTTCAAAGAAAAAAATATAAAGAAAGTGTGCCACTTTTATGGGCTTCCATATCTAGAAGATGCCCAGCCTAGCTAAATCCTGCTCCCTTTCTCTCTCTCTCTCTCTCTCTCGCGTCCTCTTCAATTCCCTGGAATCTGCTTTCAACTGTTGAGGTGACTAAAGGCAACAATGGCAGGTCCATCCAAGAATGATAAGGGGAAAGCCACTTTTCCATTCATTTGCTTATGTTCTTTCCCTTTCCTTCCCCCAAATGGGCCACGCACCTAAGAGCAAAACAAAAAAAAAAAGAACCCCATAGATATATTGTTACTCCAATCACTAATCACCATAATTTCAATCTCTTTTGCTAAAAGACCAGCTCATTTTCGCCTTATGACTCTTCTAGTTAAGGCCTCTTATGTATTAATCCTCATCATTGTTTCTTTCAGACACTTTGGTTCGTAAGGAACTTGTCTTTGTTTCATGAAAGCTACTTTGTGGGGGTGAGGGGCCAGAAAATTTTCATGTGGGGTTTCCCTTTAGTTTGTGGAAGGCAAGAGCTCCAGCTAACTACTACTTAAGACAGCCCTTAAACCCCCTGAAATTGACTCTACATTGTCTTTCTAAAATCCCATTTATGGGTAAGAAAAAATATTCTTTCTGTTCCTAGACCATGAGCTGTGCCTTTCCCAATCTTGGTTATTAAAGCATCAACGTAATTCACCGATCCTTCGTCGCTTTCAAAGAGAGACATCCTGGATTCACCATATGAATTGATTTATCTGTTCTCGTAGTTGACCAGTTATATCCAATCGTGGCTTCCTTTGGCACCTCCAGCATGAGTTTGAAAGGGTAAAAATGGTGGTCCTTTTGATTTACTGGTGCAGTAATTTAAGTACATACTGAATTATTGATAGCTATCTGTATCTGATACCTGATAAAAACTTTAGAAGAGAACTGCCAAAATTGAGAAAAAGCATTAGCTTGGATCATAAAGACTCGATCGTTTCTAGCTAAAACTCTATTTCCTTTCAGAGTTTTCCCAAGTTTAGAAAATGGAATCTCCAGGGAAAGTCATAACTTACAAGAAAGAACACACGTAGTTGAATTGAACAGGTACACGTATGAGTTAAGAAAAAAGCTATACCAACTTGAAACTTAGCATGACCTAGAGTTTGGAAGAAGGGGAAAAGTAATTCTGGATTATGATGGAAGGGGAGGGAGAAAAGAAAATCCCATGTCAGAACACGGAATGATCTTGGTCTGAAGTACAAAACCCTCCAATTGCCAAAGTATTAAACATTGTAGTACGTCCCGGCATACTGACTCAATCATGTTCTTGACATGTACTATCTTTGAGAAATTTCATTTTCAGGCTCCCTTTTGTCAATCTAATGTTGACCCAAGGTTTCAAAATTCTACTCTCTGGTAAATAGGATGAAAAAAGGACAACAATTCAAGAGAATTTTTCAAAACTCATACTCACATTTTTTTTCTCATCTCAAATTTTATCGATCTCGTATTATGTTTGTTGATGTTTTCATTTGAATTTCATCATGTCATCATATCTCGTTAGCATATTAACGTCTCTTTTCATAAATATTACCACTTATCTCTCAAAACATGCAAGCAATAATTGTACACAACCAATCTCTTTCACTTTCTTTCATCAATGGACAAGTTAGAGAGCTCAAATGTTATGACTGGTTGTTGAGAAATTTTGGATTAAGTACCCCATGGTCACTATTTTGGTAAAAATGTAATAGTGTCTTGAGTCTAATCATTAATGTGAAGAAATCTATTGCCATGGTGGGAGATTATCCATGGTTTAGTTAGGATAAGGAAAGTAGGCATTGAAAAGCTTGCCTTGAAAAGAAAAATCCTCAAAATCTATGAATTTCCCCCTTGGCTCAATGTCACCCACCTTGCGGCAACCTTTGGGCAATCAGATGGTGATTCTCCCGAAACAGCATGGATCAGACCGTAAAGATTGCTTAATCTTTGTTGACAAAGACAATTCACTAGGAAGGTCTGTATCTGATCTGCAAATGGACATGTTTCCATGTTCATTTACTGGCCTCGAGACCTCAGGGATTCAGGCAAGAAAAAGGGCAGGGGCCCACTTCTCCCTGCCTTCCATTTCTGTCCGTAGATCTTTGGACTGGCTTCATCTACACTCGGTCTTGTATTGGGTCCTCCGTACAAGTGGCTCGATCGTACGATCACGACCATTCATCCTGGGCCCCGTCGTTTTAGGCACAGAGATACATATCCATCCCATTTCTGGTTGTCATTTTCAATCTCACTGTCCCCAAACGATGCAGCACATGAGACAATCAGTCACCATTGTTGGATTGGGCCTCCGCGCACTTCTTGATTGGAATATTTCAACAGATGATTTTGGGGCCCTTTTGCTTTAACCAATGCATGTTCTCCACGTGTCATTAAAGGTCGTTAGGACAAGCTTCTTTGATCTGCAGGCTGCACGTTAGAAAAGCTTCTATAGTAATTAATTGCTTCTGTTATATATATTTTTTAAATTAAAAAAATTCAAAATTTACTCTTTAAACATATACAAAACAATAAATCATATCCTGGAGAATATATATATATATAATCCGAGTTGAATAATGTTTAATATTTTTCTTTTTTTAAATAGAGTTTATAAATTTTGCTCAGTAAATTTAAAAAATTAAGATGTGTTTATTTAGAGTATATTTTAAAAAATAATTATTTAATTATTAAATAAATACATGATAATCATATAAATTGATTTATAAAATTAATAAGTTCTCATCATTAATGTATTAAATAATATTTTTAATAGAATTTAATAATATTTTGATAAAAAGAATGAGTATTCTTTATCATAAAGTTTTCACGTTTTTTTTCGTTAAGGGCCATGAAGAACCTTGCATGGGAGGCTAAAAATGTTGATCTCATTAACTGAAATCTAAGACATGATTATTAGACAATATGGTTGAAAGAAAATAAAAGTATTAAGGATCAAAATAATATATATATATATATAACTTAAACAATTTCTCTTTAAAAAAAATTAAGATTTTTAAGTATGTAAGAATTGAAACTTTAGTAAATTAGAAATAGTATATAGAAAAAATAAGTAATTGAAAAGATTAATAGTTTTGGATCAAAGGTATTTACATTTGGAATTTTATTGCAAAATAAAATTTGTTTTTATGATAGAGTATATAAATAAAAAATATCTTCTTATGTTTTTATTTAATTGCTGATAGTTTAGATATATCATGGCCTAAAATGATGTAATAAGTCATTTTAATCTTTTCCCTTATATATAAAAAAATGATTAGTTTAAATGTAATATTAATTAATTATTGTGCTCAAGCTTTTTTAATAAAATTATGCTGTGAATTTTTAAGAAAATCTAAAAAAAAAAAACCAAAATGGTGACCACATGCTAGGCACGTGGCAACTCCTCCTCTAATTTCCCATTCCCCCACTTGCAAAACAAGTTGCATTTATATGGAATTTGTCACAAAATGAAATAAAATGAAAATTATTGTTACTAAGAAAAAGACATTTCAATTATAAATTTAGACACCCAAAACCAATTACAGTAATCAAAATAAACCGTCATTCTCAATCGGTTAATTTAAAAAAAAAAACGAATTAACAAATTCAATTAATTCTAAAATAGTGGTAGAAGTTGTTACATTAGCCCAATGATATAGACTTGCTTTACACAAAGCTCAAGCTCCCGTCTTAATCATTGCTTAAACAAGGTGAAGACTTAAGCAGACTCACTACCCTGTCACCATCTTCACCATTGACCCCAACTCAAACAAGTTTCAAGAATTTGGTAAGAAATCAATTAAGGCAAAGCAATCAACGAATCATAGGGATTTATAGGTTGTCCAAAAGTAAATTTCTCTGCAGTATTTTGAGAATAACAACCTACTATCATTAAAAGGAATAAGAATTAAGACAAACATATGCATCAATCATCATTGAAACCATTTCTTTTTATGGGGGTGGTTAATTTCATGTCCCAAGTCTTAAGAAATTGAACAAATTGGAGTTCCGTAAATAAATAATTTCTCTCTCTCTCTCATAGTCATATGCAACATGGGCTTTACCCTTAAATATTATTATAATTTTGTTTAAGAAAAGCTTAGTTAGATTATCAATGAAGAACTTTCATGGTAGGAGGGGAAAAAAGAGAGACAAGAGTTTAAAGAAACTAATCATGTGGGGGTCCAATGGTGCAAGACCCATGTGATCTCATTAGGGGGAGGCATTAAAAAGAATTATAAACTCAATGTATTAATTATACAAGGGTTGGCATGCATAAACTATCATCATACATTATACATAATGAGGTTTAATTATGTATTGCACCCATCAAAATGGACATCTTGATGGATTGGATCCTTTTTAAGACCATCTGAAGTGCCATGAATCTATGAACCACGGTTCAGCATCAATGTCAGCAGTTTCCGATAAATCTTTTAGCCCTCGTTTAACACAAAAATCCAACTTAAACATACCTTATCACTTTAATTATTGTGCTTATCAGGAATGTCAAAAGGGATTATTATCCGGTTGAAAAGCTAGCAGAAAGATGTCTAACAAACTTTTTCAGCTGCGGGGTTTTTCCAACCAAAAACTTTAGGCAGGTGCAGTTTTGTTGAAAGCAATGATCAGTTTTCCCTTGGTGCTGCATGAGAATTGCAGAAAATGTTTGAACCAAATGTAACCATGGTTTTTCCACAGAGAGGTAAACCATTGAATTCAAAGCCTTTCTATGTTGCAGGGAGAGCATGGTCTCTATTTATGATGGAAACTTGCAGGATTGGGAAGTTTCAGGAATTTCACAAACAGTTGGAAAGTACCATATCCACGGTTTCTTGTATGATATAAGAGAGTTGATGACTTGAGGAAGCAATTGGAAGATTAAAAAGAGAAAGACTGACATACAAGCAAGCGCCAGATAATTTAATTTATGAGGTCAAATTCATTCTCCTGTTCCCATAAACTTGTTTTGCCTTGTTGTCAAGTGTACAACAAACAATCGCAGGAAAAAGAACCAAAACAGTTCACAGATGTACCCAAATCCAAAGGATGAGGCTGAAAATAAGAAAAAGGACTGTACAAAGCCATCCAGTTACTAAAATGTTTGGTTTCTTGATTGGAAACAATAGGGCCTAAGGCACATAGACAATTAGCTTAAGAGAACCACAGGCAACAAAAATCAAAAAGAAAAAAAGCGGAAAAAAAAAGATCAGAAACTAAAAGCAGTAAGTTATGAAGGTTGAAGCACCTTCGCAGCAAAGTTGAATTGGTAAAGAACCAATATCTAAAAACTCCACTCCTCAGCACCTCCAAGCTGAAGCAGCAATTAGCTCTCTCCTCTGCCAGCAAAGAACAAGTGAAGACTGCCTCTTCTCCACATGGAAACCACTAATTGGAGTCCGCTGTACCAAACACTCAGCTTGAGACTCCGTGAAATTACTGAAAGTCAATGGAGAGAATCCAGATTGTACAAAGAGACTCCTCCAAGGAGGTGTTCTTTCCAGGGACCGATGTCGACCCAAGACAATCTTCTCGATACCAGGTTGAAGCAAGAACCTCTCAATCTTTTGCAAGGCATCAAGATTCATATTCACAGCATCAAGGGACTCAAGGAGGCCGGAATAAGATTGGAGGGCATGGACTACATGGTGAGGAAATGAAACATCAGTTCTGTCGCAACCCCTGTCCAAAGAGACCACAATTTTGGGTGACAACTGCTTTACAAAACGAAGGACCAGAGGGAGGGTTGAAGGGTAATTAGAAAAACAACCAATGGGCAGATTAACTGCAATTGCTTCATTTTCAGGTAAGTGCAGTGGCAACGGCCAAGAACCAGAACTCAAGGCTTCAAGACTCATTCTTTCAATCTCGAAAGCCATGTTGATTTCGCTAGCAAAGTGTTTAAGATTATCCTGTGTGAAACTGAGTTCCAGCTCGTCATGAGTGGATGGAGAAGAAAAGGCAGTGATTTTCAAAGAAGGGGCTCCACCACTTCTCAAGACAAGTTCCTGCATCAAAGAAGCCCATTGCCCACCATACCCAATATCGAAATCAATAATGTGAATTCTACTACACCCTTCAAAAACCTCAAGAAGCGCTTGGTTGCAAGTAAAATTGGCAAACTGAACGATTGGAGAAATCTCAGAGAACAACTTGTAAGCGCCAATCTTGAAAATCATGTTATACGTGGACAAAGCCGATGTGTTGTTGGTAGTGTTCAAACGAAGGAGTAACTGTAAGGCCTCCTTGAAGTAGAAAGCAGCCCTGATAAAGGGCTTACCTACAGGAGAGAGCTGGTGATTGAGCCGCGCCAATATCCCTTGCGCGAGTACCAAATTCCCGGTTTCGATCAGCTCTGCGGCCTGGATTAGTAGGTCAATTATCGCCTGCTGAAGCTGCTGGTTCGCCAATTCATCACTAACTATTTTCGGTTTCGCTGCTGCTGCCATTCCAATTGTTGTTGGTCTTTGCTGAAGCATCTGGAGCTGTTGTTGCTGGCGCCTAAGATAAAGCTCCTGCCCTGAACCCGGAAACGGAACCCTTGGGACCTGATAATTTGGTGCACTCGAGCCAGAGTTGAGTCTCTTTGGTGGTGGTGGTGATAAAAGATGATGTTCTTGCAATTGAGCATATGAAAGTGGCAAGAACATAGCCGGGTTTTGCGTAAACTGAGCTTGATTTTGGTTTATTATCACCTGGGGATTAAAAATCTGTGGCTTTTCATCTAAAGCTTCAAGGGGCTGCAGCTGCTGCTGTTGTGGTGGAAAGGCACCAGGAGGGAGTGGAGTAGGCAAAAGATTGGGAGGTGAAGATGTAAATACGGGATTTGTTGGGGTTGAAACCGTCCCAAGCCTCGTAAAATCAGAGCAACTTCCAGCAAGAGGAGGGTCATTGTTGCTTACCAAATTGCCACCACTAGCAATGGACTCAAAGGCAAAACCTTGATCCACCAAACCAAAACCTGCATTGAACTCCATATCTTGAGACCCAGCACCCGACTGAAGAATCTTGTTTAAGCCCATGGAAGGGTCTTCAATATTACCCATAATTAGCGTCAAAATGGATTGTTCTTGACTAGGAGAACCGGACAACACACTCTCCCAATCCTCCATACCCAAACCACATTTTTCCGTTCCAATATCTACGGACTGGCTGTTGTTGTTGCCGGAGACAGCCGGAATTGCCGCCACGACGGTGGTGTCCGTGGAGGCACCGCTGCCTCCTCCGCCGCCTCCGCTTCCGCCCAGAGAGGAAGACAGTGTTGAGGAAGATGTTGGAGGACTTGGGCTTCTTCTAGTGTCAAGGACAGATGTGGGCTCACTGCCCACATAGCAGCAGCCTTCCTTGTTGTTGCTTTGCCACTTTTCCTCTTGTTGATGATGTTGGTTTTGGAGTAACAGTGATGAATCTGAGCAAGAAGAAGTAGAAGAAGAGAAATCTAACGCCCCCTTCCCTTGAAACTCCTCAAAGGGTTGGGGCATGGCCTTCATCTAAGAAAATCAAGAACAAAAGTACCCTCCAAAAACCCAAGAACCCAAAACTCTCCAGTTTCCAATAACCAATAAACCACCTCCCACCGGTTAGACAAGAGAAAAAAAAGGAAGAAACTTCAAACAAAAAACAGAGATGGGTTCGTTTGAATACTACAAAGAAGAAGTTAAAAAAGAGACAAATTTTATAGTAAGACCAACTCAAATTTTGGAGGATACACTTTCTCTATATATATATAAAAAAAGAATTCCTCCTACCATGCAAGACTTAGCTCAAGAACATAAGAAAAATCCATCTTCTCAAGCACCAACCTCAGCTTCTTCTACTTGCGCTTTCTTTTGCTTTCAATTCTTGGATGTTATTGGAACCTCAACTCCCATTTTTGGTACCATCTTTTCCTTTCTTCTTGTTTCTATGGCTTTACTTTGGGTTGGGTTTTTCTTCTTTTTTTTTTCTCTTCTCTTTCTTTTCTCTCTTCTTCTTGAGCCTTTGTAGTACTAGTACTCTGTCTTCCTTCTGTTTTCTGCTATGGATGCGTGCAACATATAAAAGTGGTAAAGTGCCCCTCATCCTGTCTCTCTCTCCCTTTCCTCTTTCTTCTCTCTCTCTCTCTCTATTTTTTTTTATTTTCTTATTTTTGTATTATTCTAATTTACTGGTATATTTTTCTTTTATGTGGCTTTTGTCTGTAGACGTAGTTATCTCCCTGGTAGGGTTCCTGTCGTCCATTTCAACCCTACTCTCACCTCCGCCGCGCGTGAATTCGACTATATATCAGCACGCTTTCACTCTCTCACTCCTCTTCCAGGCGCGTCGCTTTTGGGGTTTTGTCTATCGTTTATATTATTTTTTTCTTTTTACAGAGGCCAACGATACAGAGGAAAGGTGAACTGGCTCAGAAGGTGTTTTTTGGTTATTTATTCACATTCCTCGTAATACCCCTTATGTTTTGTCCCAAAATTTTTAGGTTCGGTCCGAAAAGGGCCTTTTGGGGATTTTAATGGAACAGATCCCTGCTGGCCTGGTTTTCGAAACTGAATCTGACGACACGAGATAATGAGTCTGGCCTTTTTCTTTTTTTTTTTTCCTTAGAGGGTATTGAAAATATCGAGAAAAGGTTTTAACGGCTGAGATATTTTGGTTGAGGTAAAAATGTGCGGCTGTGATTAAGAAGAAAAGTTGTTGAATTTGCAGTCCAAGTCGTGGGTTTGACTCCTCGTGGACCAATGGGTCGAGGCTGGTTTGCATGAGAAGTCATTTTCTGGGTTCAGGTAAAAAATAAGAATAGCCATAGAAATTAGGTCATTTTTAGGAAAGGAAAGGGTATAGTTGTCAATGTAATATTTAATTAATTACTAATTTAAAAATTATGGGATTTAAAGAGTAATTAAGAAGGCATGGTTCCTTTAATTTAGGGTAATTATATGTTTCGGTGGATAATTATAAAGTTGTGTGAATTAAAAATTTTTTGTTGCTTTTCTTGAAGCATTGATAAAATATTAATTAAGGCTAACAAACCCAATGTATTAATGATTTTTTAACCAAAATCATTTCTCCACCGTCACATGGTGGAACTGAAAGAATAATACTTTGATTAAATAAACAAATAACACTTTGCTTTTCATTTCTTCTACTCTTTTATATTAAAAAATATTAAATCTTTTTATTTTTTCAATTTTTCATGTATAATATATCAAAATTAAAATTTTTATCTTAATTTTTATAAAAATTTAAAAATATATTCAAAGACGGAATAAATACCATATGATGTTTTGAATCTATTTGCATGAACAATCAAGCCTCATCTCGATTTAGTTTTTGCATTTACAAAAATAACTCGTTTATGATAAATATTTGAATACTTGAACTGCTCTTCCAAGAGTTCAATAAAATTGGTTTGGCAAATTTAGGGAGCAACTCTCTTTGCTAATTTAGTCAAACATTATAAGAATAAGTTCAAATTATCATGTTTGCTAACGTAAGTAATGATTTGATTCTTGCACTCGAATCAAATATCTTGAGATAATTTATATTAAAAGCAAAATTATGGAATCTCATTGAACCCAAAAAAAAAAAAATTAGGGGTTAGAATTGGTTAGCTTGTGTGTTTGCATCTTCAAACTTTTAGAACATAGAGAGATGCGGCTTGAAATTTTTCCATCTTAAACTAAGAAGCAAAGAATAATTATTGCCTCAAACCCTTGATAAAACTAAGCTTGGATTTCATTGTTTGCCACTGAAAAAACATAATATCTCATCTATTAACTTCATTTCGATCATATTGTTTGTCTAGAGACTTAGAAAATTAAGAAAAATTATATTCATGTCATTTTATTAATAAAAAGTTTGTCAATGATTTAACAGTAACACTTATAAAATCTACGAAATATATTATTTTGAGACGAAATGGAATTGGTGTGTGCAGGCAATGTGTTACTATCACTCAATCAAGTCATAAAGGGTGGGACATAAATTTAGAACAAAGGGGTAATCCTTCTGATTGTTTTCCTTTTTTCTTTTTTCTTTTTATCTTTTTTCAACTACCATGTTTCACAAACATTTCTCTTTTTCTTTTAAGCCCTTGTTTAATATGGTGTGCTTTTAACCTAAGAAAAAAGTCAAAGTTGCTGTCTATTTGCCCTTTGTTTTCTCATTGCATCTCTTGGGACTGGGATGAGTTTTTTTTTTTTTTTCTATATTTGTTCTTAAGGGTCACTTGCTTGGAATCAATAATGTCACTTTCCCCCTCTAGCATTGCATTGCATGTAATTCCCCTATCAACCAATGATCATATAATCCATGAAAATCAAAAGGGTAATAAACTTCCCTTTTGCTTGTGTGATTCATTATCAAATTAACACGAAATTTGCATCCGTGACCCATGATTAAATTATGTATGTATGTATATGTATATATATATATAAAAGATATAAATTATATGTCTATACGAAATGCAATGTATGTATTCAAGTGGAAATAAAATATATGAGATGATAACAATGGAAAAAACCTAAGGGTCATTACAGGAAGTGTAGGGAGCAGGTATTTTTGGCTGTCTGTTTGTCTAGACAAGATTGAAATTTTGGGTATTAATGTGGGGAGGGGAGACATGCTTAGGTTTGCCATGAATTGTTTAGGAAATCCATGATTTGGACATGTCAGGGAGGAGGCTTTGTTTATCACCCTCCCCCCATGTGATTGGCAACAACAACTCCCCCCCTCTTCCTCTCTCTCATATGAAGTGTAAAGTGACCGAACTCAACACTTCCTTTCCTATTGACAATAATAAAAAATAAAAATAAAAAAAATGCCCTTTGCTTCCCTCTTTCTTCTCTCTCCCCCCTTCATTTTTCTATTTCAATACATTTCAAAAATTTTATCATCCCTCTCTCTCTCTCTATNTCCTCTTCTTCTCTCTCCCCCTTCCCTATTTTCTTATTTCTAATACATTTCTAAAAATTTTAATTCATCCCTCCTCTCTCTCTCTATCTTTTCTAATCTTTTTGTTGGCTAAAAGGGCTTGGTGATGACAAGTTCTTTTCTCTCTTCTCAAGACACCCCAAATCTCAAGCAACTCACAAAGTAAAAAAAGGTTGCTAGTCTAAGCCACCGTCGCAAAGCTAAAACACAAGGCGTTTTGGATAATAGAAACTTCTTGGGTAAATTAGCTTTGTTTTTTCATTTTGAAGACCCCTAATCATGAACCATGACGTGATAGCCTCTACAAGGTTTGGGAAAGGCTTCTTACCAAAAATATTACATAAACCCATTTTTTTTATATGTTGTTTTCGTCTTGGATGTGAAGGCAGGCCATGATTAAAAAAAATTAAAATAACACATTGAAAAAATAATAAAAAATTATTCATTTGGTCCACATGGAACATGATAGTTCGGGTAACCATACATGGGCCGACTCCGTGACACAAGCGCCGCCAATTTAGATCACGGATCAATCAATTTTTAAGCACTTACAAACTCAAATACATGCATATATACAAATTCCATGGGGTATTGTTTTTATTTTTATTTTTATTTTATTTTTTGTAATGTGTCTTTGACTTTTTATTTTACGTTACTCTGGTTGGTGACAAACTCTTTCATCATGTTATTCCATGTTTTTCTGATATTAAATAAATTAATTAAAATAGACAAGGTTTTTTGGCATTTGCTGTTTGAGTTGTGAGGGGCAATTGGGATTTTTGCATTTATATTCATTAAATAAAGTTATTTTGCTACTTTCTAAAGTCCCGCACGAAACAGCAAACTCTGCATGCAATAAAAAAATACTCGGAAATTTATCCATCGGTCGCCACTAGACCTGTCCACGGGCCGGGATACCATTCGATTCGGGTCCGTTTCTGATTTTTAATTTTGGATTTGTCTTGACGTATTATTATATTATTAAATATTTAATTTAAGTGAACAATTCAAAATTAAGTTTAAATTTTAAAGATATCAATTAGATTAAGAGGTAGAGGGAGGGGGGCTAGTAGGGCTCCCAAAATTTCAAATATTTATATTTTTTTGTTTTATTTTAATATTTTAAAATTTTACTTTTATTTTTTAAAAATTTTATAATATCGTTTCTTCAAATATTAATTTTTTTATTTTTGTCTCTTAAAACTTAAAATTTTGACTCCATCACTGATTAGATTTGATTAATTTAATCTGATTCGATTCATGAACATTTTTAATACTCATAAAAAAAGTTGAATTTGTGAAAACTAAACCATCTCATCTAGTTGAATTTTGAATTTTTAATTCAGATTCGTTTTGAGATATTATTATATTAATAAATATTTAATTTAAGTTAATAATTAAAGATTAAGTTTAGATTTTAATGATATCAATTAAATTCGATTGATTCAGTCTGATTCTATTTGCGAACTCTTTTGCCAATAGCAAGTGAAGTTGAATCCGTGGAGCCCAAACAACTTTTTTGGTGCAAACTATAAAGTTATTAATGTACAATTGACAATTAAAAAATTTTACCAATTGAATTATACTGAGTGAAAAAAAGAAAGGTTAAAAAAGTTAATTTTTTCTATACAAATATGCAAGAAAGATAATATGTAATGCATCTTTAACTTGTTATAGCCTTGTCGGGATAAAAAAACAGGCTGTCGATGATGACCCCTGCCTGCTCTTTTTTGTCAAACGTTGCCCTGCCTCCCGCCATATGATCAAAAGAAACCATGTTACATGTACAAAATCTCAGAAAATCAGCTAAAAGAACTCGGCAGAGATGGGCCTCTGCCTCTAAGTCCACTCGATTTCACTGCTTTCCCCTTTTGTTTGTCATTTAGCTGTTCTGTAATTTAGATAATAAAAGACCATGGCTGGTTATGGGATGGCCTAAATATGGGAATTTTTGCCTTTTGTCGCATTGTATGTGCACCTCTAATTTTTCACATTGTTTGAGCTAGGAGCTAAGTCTAGCCGGCCTAGTTTTTTTGTTTCTGTTCCTTGCACTGCTAGATTTTGAGCCCAAAATTTTGGTCCGAATGAACGGGTCCACTTGATTCTTTAGATCCTTAGCAAGAGAGCCTTTTTATTCATTGAATCAGAGCCCATTAATCAATGGATCAATGTGTACAATTAACATGGTTAGGGCTTACAAAATATGATTAAAAGGCTTAAATACTCACACACTGCTACAATTATTGATATTTTTTCCTTGTGAGATATATGATATGATTTAAAGACATCATTATATAACAGTTGCTACAATCATAAATGTGATCGCATTAACTATCATATGACTATATCATAAAATTATGTTATATGTTAATCGGATAAAAAATATCAACTAGCATTGAATCTAACATTTATTAAATTTTCATTACACTTTCTTATTTAAGATTTGATTTTGCTTATAGCAAAAATTGATTTTTTCCCGAAGATAAGATTTCTAAAAGGAGGAAAAGGTTTACTTTGGTTGCTTTCCAGACATTCGGATCATTAAGGAAAAAAGGATAGAAAGGTTTATGGGTAGGTGTTGCTGCCAGATTGCCGGTTTCGTCTTCATTGCCACCCTTTTTTGTTTCGATGCATAATTGATTGATGGTGAGAGGATAAAATCTTCACGAGAACAGTTGCAATGGGTTAGTAGGAGACGCAACCTCTAATTGCCACTTCACGGTTGCTGCCAAGAAGGGAAAGTCCAGCGGCTGCAAGCAACTTTGGTAGGGATTCCAATGCACAATTTTCAATCATATTATTCAATTTGATAAAATAAAATTAAAAAAAATTATAATCAGATTTAAATAAAATTTAAATAGTAAATTTATTATTTATCGTGAATTCGATGTAAGGTGTAAATAATAATCATAAGCATCTACTGCATGAATTTTATTATAAATAATCATTTTATAATTATTAATTATGGGTCGTTTTCCATGGCCTTCAACTAGCTTGGGAGAAAGGCTTTTGCATGATTAAATTATAGGCTGATAATACATTGAAAGTGCAAGCTGTTACTTCTCCTTTCACTCACCCTTGCATTAATCTAGATTTAATACAAGTAATTAAAGAAATGTTACATCGACAGTGGGAGGAAAGTATCAGTAAATCATATTTATCGAGAAGGTAATCGAGTAGTTGATCTTATGACTAATAAGGGTTTTGAACTAAAGGTTGATTTTCAATTGTATGATGACTCTATCTAATATTACGATTATATTGTGGAATGACATGTAAAGTATTTGTTTTTCTCGTATGATTAAAAAATAATTATTAAGTATTTTAAATATAATTTTAAATTTTAATTTATTAATTTAATTTTTATTAATAATATACATAAAAAATTTTAAAAAAAATTTTAGATTTCAATTCAAGATTTTTGTAAGAATTAATAATTGAGTTTGACTATTAAATATTAATTGTGAAACAAATTATAATAAAATATAAATAAATTAAATTTTAATTCATTTGGTTTAGTAACCCATTCCAATACTTTGGCCTCATTATTATTGAAATGATTAAGTTACCTTTAATTTCATTAACCCTTACGTTTGGGATTATTTTTTTTGTTATAATTATGGCACATAGTCAACAACAATAATTGGAGTTTTTGGTCATACAGATGGATGGATAAGATTTGTATTTAACAAAGTCGAATTTCCGGAAAGCACTGACGTGGCATTTCTTGGTTAGCAACCTAACCGAACCGGAGGGGAACCGCACCGTAGGAGAAGCCCAAACCTGTATTAAATAAAGAGGTATCTGCCATCTCACTCCAATTACCGTCTTTTTTCTTGTTTATCTTCAAAGACAAACAGCTCAGCAAGTTCGGTCGGTCAGTTGATTTCTTCATCCATTTCTTTTAATTCAATCCGTAAATATTTCTCTTTTTTTTTTTCCTTTTGGTTTACTCTTCATTGTCTCGATTCATCGATTTTATATTTTGATATCTGCTGAGAAAAGAAAATTAAACCTTTGAATTATCGTCCTTGGTTTCATCGAAATCGAATATTAAGGTTCGTATGATGAATTTTGGGTTTTTTTTTTTTCTGTTGAATTCGCGATGATCGGATTCTTTTTTATCTTTTATAGTAATATGAAGTTGAAAGTTTTGTTTTGTTTGTTTGATTTCATGGTTTTTGTCTAAGCTATTGTGTGAAAATTGGGTATTAGTTGACTTCTAGGGTACTGCTTGTTGTACAGAGATATCAGCACAATGACGAAAAGCAGCTTCAAGATTGAGCATGACTTTGGTATGTTAGTGATGATCGTGTATTAGTATTACTTTTATCAGTGTAGCTATTGTTTGCTTATGCAATTTTGGGTTGGTTTGTTAATTTATGGCTTCTTAATATTCAGAGAAAAGGCGTGCTGAGGCTGCAAGAATTAGGGAAAAATACCCAGATAGAATTCCAGTAAGAATTAAGCTTCAACCTTGCCTTTTTTCCACCGTTCTTGTTTTTATTTTTTTTTATTTTTGCTGATGTTAAGGAATAATATTGATTGTGTCATGGCTTGTGTACCCTTGGTGTATGTAGGGTTATATGCATTTTAACTTTGGGTGTGAATTTTTGCTAGGTATGAGTTTAGCTTCTATTTATCATATAATTGATTTTGTTTTGAACTAAGCATCGAATTTTACAATAAAATAATTCAATGGGCTAAGTTACAGAGAGCGCTTATCTACGTACAGTACCTGATTAATGCTTTGGTTATGCAATGCTCTTCTTAGGACTGGATTATTACTTTTTTTATGTTATAGATTTTTATGGGTGTGTTTGCAGGGTAATGATGTCTATTGCGTTAATGTAAGTTTTATTATGTTTAATGTATGTTCATGAGATGTGGCTTGAGGATTTTAAGCAATTTTTGAACATTGGAATTGACAAGACTAGCATTACTGTCTAGGCATGATTACATAAATAGAATGGATGTCGTGTAACTTTGGTTTCAGCAAAACTGCACCGTTCTAAGCTGAAGAAAAAAGGAAATTTTTGCTCTTTTGGGCATGGCTAAACTAGAACAGCTAATGATCAGGAAAAGGAATGAATATTTGTGCTCTTTACCTTTCCCATTGTAAAGCTCAACAAAGACTAAATCTTAGCGTCAAATCCCTCACCCCTCCCTGGGGAAAAATGAAAAAGAATCGTTAAAAGAAAGGAAGAAAGAGAGCATGAAACTCAAGCCCTTGAAAGTGTAGAGCGGCAGATATGTTTATCTTGGAATGAAATATGAACAGAAAAGGACTTTATATTAAAGCCGGTTAAGGTTTATTGGAGACTGCTTGAGTCTGTTTATGCATGTTTGGCCTTTTGTCCAATTGTGAACTTTGATACTCCAATTGTGCTTCTTTTGATATTTGATCGTGCATTGTAGGTGATTGTGGAGAAGGCAGAGAGAAGTGATATTCCTAACATTGACAAGAAAAAGTAAGTAGCAGTTTCATGCAAAGTTTACATGCTATGGTGTTAACATTTATTATTATTTTTTTATTAGAAAACCTATTCCTTCTTGTTTCCATCATTACTACTACCATTTATTGGCACTTAGAAGCCACCAAGTGTGTGACTGCATTTGTGTCCTTCCATAGACAACTTTGCAATCTACTTTTAAGAGCCTCTAATAATACAGGGGTTGCTTATTATATTCAACACAATTGAAGTAAATTTATAGGATACTTCTGTAATGACTTGATTAAATAATTTACAGATACCTAGTCCCAGCTGATTTGACAGTGGGTCAGTTTGTCTATGTAATCCGAAAGAGAATTAAACTGAGTGCTGAAAGGGCAATCTTCATATTTGTGGACAGTGTCCTCCCTCCAACAGGTATTCCACTTTGCAAATTTCTTTTCTCTTTTTGAGTAGTGTTAAATCGCTAATACGTCGCATTTTCTTTTCAACTGTCTGACTAATTAGCTTTATTCACATTGCAGGAGCGATAATGTCCACCATCTATGATGAAAAGAAGGATGAAGATGGGTTTCTGTATGTTACATACAGTGGGGAAAATACATTTGGCTAGCAGATCATGCAGTGGCCTTATTATTATGATTATCTCACCCTTTCCATTAAATAATTAAATAATTGTGGCATAATGCCTAATATGTGACCCTCTCTGTCTTTACGTGTATAGTGTCTCTGTAAATAGCTTCTCGGCAGACTAACATGTCAGACCAATGAGAATTTAAAATTCATTGAAGTGTGTCATTGTTCCTGCATTTGCCATTGTCTATTTGCAAGATGATCTGTTGAAATAACAGAAGTTGACAATTTGAAGGTGTTTCATCTCGAATCATGAGCATTTTTTTTATAATCCAATGTTCAACTTCTGCGTAAACATTTTACTAGCAGTCATTTTTTTCTAGTACAAGCAATTAAGTTCATCCGAAGTTTATGAAATCTTAACCTACAATCTTGCTCATCTCTGCATGCATGTGATCCTATGTCTTTTTTATAAAATTCAAGCCAGCTTAGATGGGCTGATGGCATGGTTCAGAGTTTAGTGATTCATCTTCTGATGGTGAAGTTGGAGAATGGGTCTATTCCATTCTCTATTTCTTTTCATTTCAGGAAGTCATTGATGAATTAATGATGCCAATAAAGTATCGGAACTGGAAATCTCAAACATACGGTGTCGAAGTTTCAAACTAGGAACATATGGGGATCAATTCATTGACTTCAGAGTCAGATGCAAGTCAAAACGGACATGACATAAAGAGGTTCCCACTTCAGTACTAGTATCAGTTTGTTTAACCTACCAGGTGGAAGGGGTTGGCGGTTATGGCAGAGATTTTACTTTCTGATCCTTGTGACGGAATTTAGATTTCACTAGAAAAAGATAAAGTAAACAAACGAATTGTCTGACACAAGACAGCTATATATAGGTACAGGTGAGCTTTGCAATGGGAAATACCAGATTAGAATCATGAATGCAAAAGAGATGATCAGTATGAACAATATTAAAGCCAAAATTGCCGTGCAGACAACGGAGCCCGAGCTGACCGAGACTGCTTGACTTTTGCGAGACATATCGATTGTTGCCGATTTGTCAACGCCCCCTGACCCGAATCCCCATCCCTCTCGGAACCCGAGCCTGTCCCGCCGTCGCTCCCTCCCAAACCCAACAAACATAAACATCCCCCATGAGACCGCCAACCTTCAACTCTAAAATGCATGATACAAACAAAACAGCAAACGCAAAATACATGCTCCGGCATGAGAATGTTTATCTGGCCACGCCAAGTATTTATATTTACGAGAAAAAGAAAGTTTTAACTTTATTAATGTTGGAAATCATAACTAATTAAATAAAAAAATATACTAATGTTTGATTTTCTATTTTGAGCATGAAATGTGAGGATTTGGTCTGTAAAACTTCCAGGAATTCTCAGCATGTTTCATTGCTTTGGGAAGCTAGCCGCTAACCTGCAAGAGCAGAGATGGCAAGACGAAACATAAAAAGTTTTGCATGGCGTCGCCCGGACTCGAACCGGAGACCTTCAGTGTGTTAGACTGACGTGATAACCAACTACACCACGACACCACCGCTGCTCATGGTTCTTTAAGTGACTAATGTTGCATATAGACCATGACCAGTCGCGGACCGAAAAGGATGGGATGTAATGACATTCGGCTGCCGTGGAAGGGGTCCCAACTCCACTTGGCAATTGAATGATCACATGGGTGCTTACCACGTGTTATCTATAGCCGGTATTGACGGTTAAGGGGACCCCTTTTTGTGTTTCGCGCAACTTGAACAAAGAGGAGGTGGTCCATGTACCCTTGTCTCCTCTTTCTTCTTTGGTCCCACACAATTTTTTTGTAGGCCCCACGTGTATTTCTCTGTTTCATAATTTGGACCCACCTAAAGTTACAAATGTTTCGAGCAATTAACACCCGATCGACCCAAACCCAATCGAATCCGTTGTTTTTTTTTGTCCTACTCGCTAATGTTGGACGGCCATGTGCAATCACATCCTTCACAGGCTCAGGTCATTCCATTTTGTTTGTAGTAAATCTGATCAAACATGGCATGGATTATGGGAGATGGATTCTTACTTGCTAAGTTTTTACATTCATTCACCTAGCTCATAACTTACTCTTTTGCCACAAAAAGATCTCACTTCGTTTAGATATCGGTCTTAAAGATTTAGCAAAGATAAATTTGTGATTTCATAAATTCTACACTCATTACTTACTTGTTGCAGTACGTCCTTTTCCAACCTTCTACACATATATTTGAATGTCATGAACAACTACTGCAATAGGAAAGACAAGTTTCATTTGGTTCAGTTTGTTTTCCCGAGAAAAGGAAAAACCTTCCTGTAGGGCATGATCAAGGGGGAACCCTAACTTCAACATGTCAACGTAGAGGCTTACAAGGCATTTCGGCAGGAAAGCTGGTCTGCTGATTGCCATGGCTTCGAAGATCCAATCTTCCTTCTTGTATCAATTCAAAAAGAGAATTGCAGTCTCGTTTTCTTATGTTAGAATAGGTAGGTAGGGGAGGGGGGGGGGGGGGGGGGGGACATTTCAGACATTGACTGCATCATTCTCGAAGATCTTTGGTGTCGACTTAGATCTAAAAAGGCTTTCCCACTTTTGAGTTTTACCATTAGAGTATTCAGTTTTTTAGTTTTCCAAGACCAAATGGTGGGCAAAGGCAATTAACAAGGAGGCACAATCCGTGCAAATGCAAGTAGTGCAAACTCTTACATACAAAGGACATGGGTTAATCGGGGTCCCTCGGAAGACGCAAATTTAGCTTAGGCATGCATTAGCTTTTTCTTGAATTCATTTGTCGTATTTCTCATTTTCCCTTTATTAAAGATATTTCAAAAGAATATCTCTTTTTTGGACACTCTTCACTCTTTCTCATTCTTCTCTTTTTCCATATATTTCCAAAGAAAACTGTGTTTTTCTGCTTCTCTTTTCCCTGGTGGGGGAGGTCTGTGTCTTGGGACCCAATTGATTGAAATGTGAAAAGAGAAGGACATAGAGGGAGGCCACCCATATCTCATCTTCCTTTCTTACCTCTTCTCACCCATACATCTGCACGTTCTAGAGAGCTTCTCTTCAGTCTATTGGGATACCTGCATTTAACGCTCTTACTACATATACCTCCATAAGCTATACTATCTCCCAACACTGCAAACGAATTTTTCCTTTGCTTTCTTGAATCTTTTTTCAGACTCTTTGCAGTTATTTTCCCTTAACATGTCAATCACATCTTGTTTTCTTCTTTTCCTTCTATGCCTTTCTGTGCATGCAAGTAGTGCTCGTCGCCTTGGTGCAGTTGACAATAAGAGGCTTGAAAAGAAACTTCACTTCTCCATCAAGGTTGGTCCAATCAGATACTTTATCATTGTCATCATAAATCATCATCACTAACTTTCTACTGCTTCTGCTTTTCCAATGTTGCTGTTTTGTTATTTACTGCTATTATTATTTAACACCCTTCGGGTCTTTTGCAGAAGAACACGTCAGTTGTAGTACAAGTGAAATCTACCTCGTCAAAGGAACTCGGATCCATCAAAGAAGACAACATCGAGGAGTCTCATGCAGATGATGACACTCAAAAGCTGGACGCTGCTGCTGATGCCAATCATAAAGATAATGAGAGAGAAAAAACTTCAGGTGCAGTTCGAACAAACAAGTCGAATGTTTCAGTTTCATGGCGGGTGCCTCATAGGAAACACGGTGAAAAAAATCCTGGTTTTAACCTGGATTACTCACCACCAAAGACACACCCTCCTTCTCACAACTGAGCTCAAGAATTGATCACCTTTTTGAATGTCCAGAGAGTTCCAGAAACCAAGGTAACTACCAGGATTATTGTAAAATATAGAGCCTCAAAACCTTAGGGCTCAAAAATGTTCATCTTTCCCCAGCATAGGCATAACAAGTTATATAATATGACTATATAACATAGGCTGATGGATCAAAAAATGAGTTACGAGGCCTTTTTTTTCCTCCTATTTTGATGTACATTGATCATGGATCATATTTATGTTTCTCAGTGAGAAATATATCTGCTTCATTCATCTTTTCTTGTGCTAACCAGCAAGCATGTTAACCTGCAAACCCTGGAAGATCTCATGCCTTTCACAACGAGAGTTGCAAAGGCAGAAAATGGGTGTCGGCATAGGCGACATGTGCATGCAAAAAAGAACCAAGCATTCGGCCTATATCAACTTATGGTGTGAACAGCGCCCATGCTTTTGTTTAGGTAATTGAGACAATCAAGACCAATTCAGGGCATATATTTCTTCCATTAATGAATGTACCAGTACTGGTTTTATTCTCTATTTCCCGTTAGTCCAAATAAGAAGGCGCGAGTGATAATATTAATGGTTGTCATGCCCATGGTCCCTTGCATTATCTTCTGTCTGTGTGTTTCACTAAAAAAACACCCAAAGGAAACCAATGACCGGATCCCTCTTTCTTCCTGTATTTGGCTAAAGGACTTTCGCATTGATTAATGCGCAACGTACCAAGTTCTGCAGAGAAACTGCCGGTTAATGTAACTATCAAATGAGTTCTTAAATGATGTTTTTGAATATCAGATTCATGAATCATATTGATCCAAGAAAAAACGTGGAAACTGAGGGTGATGATAGTGATGAGGGAAGTGAATTAAAAGCGGGGGGGGGGGGGGGATGGTAGTAAATGAGAGATAATCTTAGGACATTGATGGGTGAGCATAAATGTAAGGTCTAAGATGCGAGTGGTTGGGTTCTTCATTAATGAGGTCGGCTGGTTATCACGATGTCAGTTGTTCTTTTGTGATCAGTTTCTACACTTTCCACAGTTGGAATCTTCAGTTGCACATGCTACCAACTGAAAATTTGTTCAGAACACCGAAGGAGAGAAGGGGCGGGAGGGGGGGTGAGTGTTCTTAGCAAGGGAAGTGTTTCACCTAACTAGATATGGAATTAATTAAGTATAATCTTATAAGTAGAAAATATTGACTGGACTCTTTCCCCTGCATTTTTATATATGTCATGCCCATATTAAATGCAACATTGCTGAATTGACTGAATTCTGAATTGTGTTGTTGTATAAAAGAGAATGGTGTAGATACACAAAAAATTCTCAATATCATAATTTAATAAAATCATAATCATAATCTAACTCTTATAATCTATTCTCTTGTATATGAATAATCTCAACTTTGTATTTTGAACTGTGTTTTTTATAAGAAAAATGATATATATATTTTAAAAATTTACGATAAATCATATTATAATTCCATTGATTTAACTTATAATAATCTCTACTATTAATATAACTGTTTTGCATAGAATGTGTTTTTAATTTGCATAATCTGATTCCAATTTAGTACTTGGTCCAAATTTACTTTAAGTTTAATCAGAACAGTATAAATTTATCCTTAAAAGAGGGCAGCCATGTGGAGAATATGTGTATGTTTATGATAAAGTTGTACAAAAGGGACATAAGATGCATCACTTCCAAGAGTGTCTCTACACCAAATAAACTACAGTTTTAATTTTAAAAAAAAAACCCTTTAAAATCCCAATAAAGTAGTATACTATTATGAAAAAAATCATGATCACTTTTATATCTTAATATATAACCTTTTTTTGTTCAACGTATAACAAAACATCCCACATTCGATTAATTTGACATTCCCAAATGATATATATGCTTACCAACTAGTTCCCACCAGACAGCCACATATATATATATATATATATATAATATTTTATTTGTAATACTCAAACTTTATTTTAAGAAAAATTAAAAGGTAAAGATACATAGTCGAAGGAGAAAATAATTTAATCAAATAAAGTGCATCAATTTGGACTGAGTTCCCATCTTAGGGGCAAAGTAGATAAACGAAAAGTGAAAACTAGCTGAATTCAACTCAATTAAATAATAACACTGAACCCTTAAAATATTAATCTTTCTTTGTATGTCTGTTATTACAAGGATGGTTGACTCGGAATGTTTCCTATTTTTTTTCAGAATAAATTAAATTAAGAGTTTATATTTGATACATTATCAATATATAATATTTATACGCTATTACTTAATTAAAAAGCATCATCTCATAAATGTATAAAAATAAAAATTTTAAAATTCTCAAAAATATCGATGTGTAATTAGATTCAATGCACTGTTAATGAACTAAATATTGCTAACTTATTATTAGATAAATTTAAAATTGAGAATCTTAAAAAATAAATACTCATAATTTTAAAAATATTTATTTTGAAAGTTTTTTGAACTTTTATCTTTACATTTTTATGAGATGAAACTCATGTGATTAAATGATAATACACAAAATCCATTACACTGACAAAGTATCAAATACAAATATTTTAATTTTACGATTTTTAACTTTTTAAATTTATTTATTAATGAAATCATAGCAGTTAGTTCATCTATGGATATTATGTAAAATTTATATATTAACAATAATATCAAAATACAAAAATAATTATATACTTCATAGTCCAAAATAAATTTTGCAGTTTGCTCTTACTTGGTGTCAGTGCATGGCCCAATCTCGTGTTCTTAACCTGGTAAACTTTTGCAGGATTGCTTGGGCCGGAGTCTGGTTCTGCCGGTCCATTGGATCTCTCGGTCTCAGATATCAACTTGTCCACTTACGGAACCACTTCCCTTGAGCTCGATCGTTTTCTCTGTAAATGCAATTCCCGCTTCTAAATCCTTTCCACTTTCCCGCCAAATTTTTTCAAATCCCTGAAATCACAGACCAAAACCAATCGGTCCCATTCGTACGCGAGAATAGGATTTTACAAGGGAGAGATGGATCTTAAGCAAGCTGGTTCATCTCTCGACTCTCTGATGTCTTCGTTCAACACCCGAATCGCTGAGCTTCAAGAACTCGTTATTGCACGGAACAGTGAGTCAACTCGAAATTCAGTTCCCCTTCCTTTTTTTTTTTTGGTCCCGGCATCTATGTTACAATTTTTATTTAAATTATTTTTTTTCCGTCGATTCAGAAACCGGAGTGTGAGCTTAACATTCTGCCTTTCTATTTCCAGTGTACCCTGCGAGTAGTGTGACGGATTTGTCGGCGATCGATGCGGCATTGAAGGGGATGGAGCTGCAAGTGCAGGCGATCAAAGACCGGTTGCGTGAGGAAACCGAGGCCATTCCCAAAGCCAAAGTACTTAACTTCTAAATCTTCATTTCTTTCTCTCAATTAGCGGTTTGGTTTTTTAAAAATTAGGGTTCGAAAATAGGGGAATCTTTATTTTTTGTTTAAGTTAATTTGAATATTACTGGAAAATTTGTGGTTGAGTTGAGTTTGTTGTCATGATTTCAGAAACTGATTGCTGCATCGCTGCGGCAGCAGAAGAAATTGCAGAGTATGTCTGTTTATGTTCCTTCACATTTGCCTGAAAAAATGACAACATTGAATTTGGATGGTGATAGAGGGTAATTACATTTATATTTCTTTTCTAATTATATATTCAGGAAACTTTGCGGTTTTAACGTTTTTAGTTGCATTTTCTAATACGTAGAAACATTGAATTTGAACTTTCCTTTTGTTTCAGTTTCGTACCAGAAGCCTCCAGACAGCAGCAACGACAGCAGCCTAATCTGGGTTCTTCAAAAGTCCAGGAGGAGCCTGCTGCTTTACCAAAGGTTTCACTGGTACCACAGTAATAAAATTGATCGATTTTGAAGTTGGGCTTTTTATTTATTTTTCCATTAATGGCAGGAGAAGAAGGGCCGTGGCTCTCCACCTTTATGGTACATAACTTCTGGTGAACTGGATTCTCTGGCATCGTAAGTATGTCTTTCATTTTCAGAAATTTTTGATGCTACAACAAATTCCTTATAAAAGTGGTTGCTGTACTGCAGATACATGAGAGGAAGGCTCACTCTCGAGAAAGTCAATGCAGCTATCAATGACATGGCAACATATGCTGAGGCCAATGCTCAGCTTGTTGCAGCTCCTAAAAAGAAGGTTTATGTTCAAGCTGTTCTTAGTGCTTATTTATGAGGCTATAGTCTTGCTGTCATTGCTAACATATTACCTTTCTTCATGAAGCTCGCGGAAAATCTTTGGGAGAGAGCTTTGGTAAGTGAACCCTAACCAGGTTATAACACTTGATGTTTCTGTGTTGTTCCACTGAATGATACGTTTTCTTTTAAGTTAGCACCATGACATCTCATCAAGAGATGCATCAGAGGTGCTGGTAAGAACTAATGTTTTGTTTAAAATCTTCTATAACATTAGACACATTTTTTATGTTTCAGATGATTGGCATGCAGCACATTGATGATTAACATAGTTATTAACTGCCGTTATTTGCTAGTGATAGTTTCAAGGTTGCGTTATGCAGGAACTGAGGGATATTGCAACGACAGAAGCTGTAAAGGGGAAGCACTTTTTCCTTGAAAGTGACATGAAAGGACCATCATTGAAGCTTGACAACACTGGAAAAGCCATTCTGACTGTGAGTTCCTTCTTTCCCTTCCTGTCTTTTGCTAGGTAATGAAAGTCCGTCCATGGCATGCAAATTAATTATGATAAATGTTTTGCAGTGTTATTTGATTAATAGGCATGGATTTATGGTATGTGAGCTAGGACTGCTAAGTTCGTTATATTTTTTATAAGATATATGGGATAAATTTTCAAATAGAGCATCTGGTTTGTCTTACGGGTAAAGAATTCTACCTCCATCTATGATTGTTTGTGCAGCACAAGGTTCATAGTTAATAAGGAAGTGACCCATTTTCATGTTTGTTTGTACGTTTAGCTCTGTTTAATGGTCATCGCGCGACACTTCCATTTTTGTCATGCTATGCAAGTGATGTTTTATATAGAACATGTTGAAAACGCTTGCAGACTGACATGTTGTTTGACAGGTCCTACGTCACCTTGGTCGCATCAGTGAGACTCGGATTGGACATAATCGCGTGATTATTCTTTTGAAGCTTCAATGAATTGCCTCAATTCTATGAACACTGAATTATATCTCGTACTACTCCCTTGTCTCGGACTTGCACTGATGTTGAAATGTGAAGAAGATTCAATATAAGCTATCCAGAGTCCATGGTGAGCAATGGTAAAACTTACTGGGACCATCTCTAGGAATATGGTTCAAAAACTAAAGAACTCTGTACATCACACTTTAAGATGTTTTCACCTGTATTTAATTCAGAATTTAGGTTTACATAATTGGGCATTGAGTTTGTAGTACGAGGAATGCTGCTTTTGTTTAGGCAGCATTGTCATCTTCTTAAATCAAGCTCAATCTTTCTGAATCTGACTTGCAATGTCATAGCTGGTTAATTATCAACTTTCTCTTCTGTACATTATCGTCAAATTTGATGGCTGTGCCGTAGAAAGAGTGGCAAATGACAGTAAAGAACTTGCCAAGCTGTTATCACATGTGCATGCGGATGCTTCAACTTGTCTGCTTGAAATGATAATGCCCATGTCCTGATCAAGCAGACAGAATCTAGGAAATTTCATTAATTTCTTTTTCTTTTTGGAGATAATTTTTCTCTAATGTTTACACAAAGACGTAGGAAGAGCCAAGTTAATGAAGGAAATTGTATAAAAAGGAGCACAGCCCTGAATGAATTCTTCCGATCATGGATTACAGATTTCACAGTAATTTTGTAAGGAATAGTCAAAGATATTGATGATAAAACAAGGTCCTAGTGAGAATTTTTATGCCTGATTTTATTCGAGATTTCTTTTGTGGTGAATAATTTATTAAAGATTGAACAAAATTTTTCAATTTTATGGCAGAAAATAAGCTTCTTTCTAGTTGTAGTTGACGACACCTCAAACAAATTCATCATTATAATTATTTGTACTTCTTTTTTTGTATAAATATTATGGAACCCGTGATTGTTAGGAGATTAAGGACGTATGCAGACAGAGTGGCTTTCTTTTTCTAGGAAAATTTTTGGTCAAATTTCAGAGATTTTTTTAGCATATTTCTTGACAAATTACGCAAAGGAGAGGAGGGAGGTGTCAATTTAGACAGCTCGAATGGTATGAGAAGCTGCACAAGGCAAAAGAGGGTTTTCATCAGTTTGATGGGATCTTGAATCAGGAACAGTCATTTGAAGCGTTTATCTTTCAGAAATGACAGATGTAAACAGGTTAGCCAGGTAAAGAAGAAGCCAATAATGACTTTGAGGATGAAGACAAAGAAAGGAAAGTCTCAAAACAAATAGGGTTTTGGTAGTATTTTTTTTAATGGGGTGGTAGAAGGCATAATAATGAAATCCAGCAGTGATCCGAAGTTTGAAACATGGCTTATTCTCCCAAGTGGCACCGCCAGCCATTGCGGTGTTTTTTATCTCAAATCAAATCTGCTCACATGGGGTCTCCTTGTGTCATATTTTCTTCAATTCCAAAATAAATCAAAATTTCCATCTATATAAACCCTAACCTAGCTAGCTTTATTCACCACACCAAAAAACATATACCTTCCTCTGGCAGTGACATACTCTAAAGAGTACTGTGAGAGTTTCAAAAATGGCTTCCAAGTCTGTTGCAACCACAGCTCTTCTCCTCTCTCTTAACCTTCTCTTTTTCAGTCTGGTCACTTCAACTTCGGTCCCTTGCCCACCAGAGCCCAAGACTCCTAAACACCCACCAAAGACAAACCCTCCATCCACGAGGCCACCAGCTGCAGCCTCTTGCCCAAGGGATACCCTCAAGTTAGGTGTATGTGCCAACGTACTGAATGACTTGATTCACCTCGTCGTTGGTACCCCACCAAAGACCCCTTGCTGCCCTCTCATCCAGGGTCTCGCTGATCTTGAAGCCGCTGTTTGCCTTTGCACTGCCATCAATGCCAACATTTTGGGAATCAACCTCAATGTCCCAGTCTCCTTGAGCTTGCTCTTGAACTACTGCGGTAAAAATGTCCCTAAAGGCTTCCAATGCGCCTGATTGTGCTTTTGATCTTCATTTCATGATTCTTTCTCTGTTGTTTAAAGCTTTCATTTCGTTTGTTTGTGTCATTCATCAGTTTGATATTGTGGTGATCAACTCGATCCGTACGCTCTTTTTCTAGAAGAAATAAACTTTTATTTATTGGATTTAATGTGCATGGATTTGATTCCGACGATGATCTTATGCTTAACTGTAACAAAGTTCAATCTTTGTTTCAACAGAACAAGATTACTTTCGACCCTTAAAGATCAACAAAATCATGCCATAATTTCGTAGTAGGACCAATGACATGATAGGACAGGGTACGTGACTTTCAGCTCAGCTATTACGAAAACAATATCTGGACATATAAAATTAGAGATCCGACAAAAAAGTTCACGTGGGTAATCCTGAACGAGACAAATTCCCGACTAGAAAAAACATAAAACCAAAGGGTATAATGCATGGTAAAGGACAAGAAACGCAGTTACTGTTCTGGGCGGTGATCTATGACTTTAATCATCCAAAATCCCGGTTACAAACCCATAATGCACGCTTACTGATTACTTAAGTAATTAAACGGTGGCCAAGATATGCAGAGACTACTTGTAAAGGAGCTGGTTCCCTGTGGACTCTGCATAGGGCAAAATGTCAAATGGCATCGAGAAAAATCTGCTATTGATTGCCATTTTTGTCTTCTCTAGTATTCTTCTTCAATTTTTTTTTTCCTTTTCACTGCAATTTGTACGTTTTACAGTAAGTGAGACAGAACTGCAGAGCCAGGAGGTCATGTGAACTTGAATGAGGGTTGTCAATATTCTTTTATCGTTAAATATAATAATTTTCTAATCAAATCATTAAGTACATTCATTCAAAAAAATAAAAAAAAAAAGTACATTCATTCAAAAGCTGAACAGTAAATTTAATTTATGTGTGTTGGAACTCTAAGCATAGAACTTGCAGGTTGAAATGAAATACCAGTTTGATTCTGCCAGCTATCAGAATCCCTTTCAGCACAATCCCAATTTCAAGTAAGATTTTGTTTTGCAAGTGCGTGTACCATTAACAATTTGAGCACAATTTGGTTGTGTCTGGTCAGGTTTATCCAGTGAAAAGAGAAAACAAGAGGGTTAAAATGTAGGCATAGAATGCTGTTAACTAGCTAAGCATTTAACTCTAAACAGAACCCCAAACCAGGAATCCTGAAAATAAGGCAAGGACAATTTCAACCACAGTTTTCATTGCTGACACATGGTGCTGTCAAAAGAAACAGAGACAAGAGAGGAGAGGAAGAAATTCTATGCACACACAAATCCTTCCGGAACCTTTTTCCCACACGCATTTATCAGCAAAGTGAGTGCAACAGGTGTTTTGACCTTGATGACTCCAAGCACATTGGCCTTAATCGCAGTACATAAACACAAGGCAGCCTCGAGATCAGCTAGACCTGCAATCAGTGTACAACACTCCTTACTAGGTGGAGTCCCAACGACCTCGTGAACCAATCCCAACCAGGACCCGCAGACCCCAAACTTAAGCGTATCTTTGGGACATTTGGCGGGCTTCTTTGGGACAGAGGGAGGCGAAGGTAGAGATGTTGGTGGAGGTGGGCATGTGACGACCTTATGAGATGAAACGAAAGTGAAAAATAAGATGTTAAGCAGAATGAAAAGAGTTGCTGCCTTCTTACAACCCTTCGATGCCATTCTTGTTCACAGGAAATGAAGAGCAAGGTTGGCATGCACAAGAAATTTATAGAGAAGATTTTGTTGGATCAAGTTTGCGATGCTACAATATGAAGGGATGGTGTAGAAAGCTGGAAGCTTGATTTTTATTTTTTTTGTGTGTGGATTTGTGATTGGTATTGCTCAAAACCTACAAAATATTTGTCCTTGGCTTCACCCTGGCTTGTGGCCCTAATTCGTAGCAGTAAATCTACTAGCACATGGCATTGTTCTACCATCGGTAGAAACAACCAAGATTTAGCGGGTCTGGTTGATTTTGATGAATAAAAATCTTCTTTTTCTATTTGATGTCTCGTTCAGAGATATTAATTTTTCATAATTTTACATCACGTGTTTAGTAAATTTTTTATATTAATTTCGTTCTTATTGTGAATTTATGTGTTTCTGTTATCAAAGTTTAGAGTTTAGATTTAAGATTTAAAACTTGAAAGTTAAAATTTTTAATTGATAACGTAAGATAGAACATATAACATAAAATTATGAAAAAAAAATATGAAATAATTTAGAGAATTTGAAACTAAGAGTAATATATATAAATCAGGGAAAACAGTGCATAGTAAAATTAAATTTATAGTTATGATTATGATGCACAAAAATCGAATTGCTAGGTTCTGGTTCTGATGTGTCTGAAATCTTTCTATGCCTCGTGAGTTCATCATATATCTTCATGAGAAAACTTGCAGCCGCAAAGAGAGTGAAGAAAGTCATGGAGCTCAACGAGAGTACGAGGATTATGACCTCTGAAGGAGATTGGTTTGGTACAGCGGTGGGATGTCGTACGATCTCCTTGATTATGACGCGAAGACATGCACAAGTCAGAATCGTGAAGAAACATGCCACGAGTTTATTGCACATGGAACAATCGCTTCTATCTTCTCCTCCTTTTTCTTTCATCTTTGTTATGCAGATTGAGCTAAGGCACTTGAGCTCTCTTGTGCAGCAATGGCGACGAAACTGGGTGGTTTGACTTTATTGGCCTCGATTGCTTTTATAGGGTGAATCATGAAAGAAAACCTGGAATCCTATTCCATGCAAGAGTAGTAAATACTATAACAGGCCGCAAGGTTGGTGGGAGGGAACATTAGTGCAAAAGTTCCTTGGGTTTTAAGAACAAAAGCCTGGGAATTAGTTAGAGTTTTTTTTCTTTTGAAGTTTATTTATTTGAGTTATTATATAATATTATTACTTAGATAGACTATACTATAATATTATATTATAATGTTGTTTGTTAATTGAAATTAAATTTTTATATCTATAATTAAAAAAAAGTTCAAACAAAGCTTCAAGGTTTGATTACGTTTTTATTTTCTTTTATTTGAGGTGTCGCATGATTTTTTATATACATAATATAAATTTCTCAATATTCAATTCAGACTTTTCAATATATAATTTAGATTTTTCTATAACTTATACAATTTTATATTCTGAAAAGTTGACACAAAATGGGAAAATTTAATCCCAAAAGTTTCAGGTTGATACAGGTCGGAAGGTTAGTGGGCCTTTCCAACATGCACCCAAGTCGAGAGGTTAGCCCAAAAGCTTCTTGGATTCTTAAATGTTTGGGCTTTGGGAAGATAAAGTAACTGGCCTTGCTGCCCATAAGCGGTCAACTGTCATGACCTTCCAAGAAACAACTTACCACAAATACCACCTCGCATCAGTTTCTTATTTTAATTGGAAGTGGGTCCAGAAGAAATTTGATGCTCAAGCAAGATAATATAATGGACTTGGGTTGAGCCTTGGAGAAGGGGCAAGCCTGATGTGACCCTTCTCTATAAATGATTGCGGAACAAGGCCTTGGAACAGCACAATGAAAACCCATTTTCACTTGCATAATCTCCTAAAGTTTTTCCTGAATTTGCTCGATCTTTGATCCTTTAAAAGTTCATCATCAACCGAAATGAGTATGATGAAGACTGGTGCCACGTTTCTGTTGGGGACGATGTGCGGGGTCTTTTTAACTCGAGGATTCGAACGTTGCCAACGTCACGAACAAATCCGAGGAGGCAACTGGCGTTGTCCTCGGACTCGTGGAGCAAACGAAAAGAAACCCAGTACTGATGCGCATCCAGGACCGCAAGCAGAGCAACAAACTGTAGCAACACTTGGCAGCTTGTGAATGAAGAAAGTGTTATATGTCTAGTTATCAGAAAAGAATTATGTAGCTTTCTAGTTGATGTGTGTTTAACTGTTTCAGTTCTGCTTAATCTCGTCCGACTCCTTCTTACCGATCTCTCCCTGCCATTAAATACTAAAGGGGTTTCACATGATGTACCTTCTTCAGTTCTTTTCTCCATGCTCTATCTTCTTCATCTGAAATTCCCATTCTATATAAGGCATTTCCTTGAGCAATTTGTTCATGGTTTGAGTTTCTAAATCTTTTTTAAGTATGTGTGAAGGGCATGCAGCACAATTCAGAGATTACGAGTAATAGTTTATTGTCATTGTAGGAATTGATAAGTTGTTTGTTCTACTTACAAAAGGAGTAACAAATGAAAGTTAATTTTAAAGAGAAAAATCTTCCACATTAAGACGATGTTTGGTTAATATTTCTTTGTTTTTTTATAAAAAACAAATCAAAAGAAAAAACTAGAAATATCAATTAAACAATATTTAAGGAAACCATAAATATAATTCAATAATGATAATACTAATCATTGATTAAACATGTATGATGCTTGCAAAGCCAACATAATCTAGATTAATTAATCATTAATCCTTGCTAATGGCTATGTTAAGGGTTTGATCTTCTTCTTCTTCTTTTCTTGCCCTCCCCCCTTTTTTTTTCCCTGAATTTCTTATTGCGTTGAGATTCTGACCAACCTACTTGCTTCCCACGATCAAATTACTCAAGATTCAAATCAAGTAAATTAACCTGTTGGCTATTGCACAAGGCAGAGCAGTGTATTGTCCAGAGGCAGAATGCTAACTTTATATTGATCAATCCTGTTAATCCAATTGTCCTAGTGTTGGGTAGAACATGATGACACTATAAATTTTTTTTTAATTGAAAACAAGAGATTCGAACAGTCAAATGTTTAGATGCTGATGACGGTACAAAATTTATCATTGAAAAAGGAAAGAAAATCATGTTAATAGAATTTGATAGGGAAAAAAAACCCTTATTGGTTGGAACTACAGTTAATTTATGAACATTTGCCTAAGTGTGAGTTGACTACCGATTGGTTGACCCTTGGGAAAGAGGGTATCTTGTAGCATGACACAAGTAAATTAAAAAGAAAAAAGGAAAAACTTGGGCCATACGCCAATTTGGTGTAGAAATTGCCCATTCTTGTTGAGCCAAGCCACAACAGTAAATAAGCGACCAGTATAGTTCAACGTTTATTTCCTCTCTGCGTTGTTTCTTCTTCCTTGGGATCCAATCGAAAGAGATGGGTATCATAAGGACCGCCTTCTCTGTCATGGCGGGGACGCTTTTTGGTGTCTACCTTGCTCAGAATTATAATGTTCCTAACATCGGAAAGCTCGCAAACACCGGCTTTGTTATAGCCAAGCACGTTGAAGAAAACTACCGCAAACCCAGAGCTAGCACCAGAATAGATGACGACGACGGCGGCGCTTCTAAATAAGAACATGTTATAAGACCAATAGATAGGGAAAGGGAAAGGGAAACTGTAATTCTTGTTTGAAGATTTCTGGGTTTATTGATTCTTTTTCGAATGTAATATTTACCCTTCACTGGGTTATTGGAGTAGAACAGTTGATTATCTTTTTTTGTTATCTGAGGCTTCATCTTTGGATGTTGTTTAACATTTCAGTTTCACAGCTTTGACATTTGGCTGCCAGTTCAGGCCAAGAGAGCCAACAAAAGTAGCGATGCAGATCGCAATCCTGATGAGCCCCACCATGTTAGATTAAACAATTTGAAAGTATCTGGAACTAAGCCATGGCAACCAAATTATGTACATCATTAAAAATTATTTTTTGGATAAATTAAGGTTTTCGCTTGTGGCTTAAGAAATTCGGAATCTGGCGGTGTAAATGATAAAAAAACCCAACGTTTTAATAGCTAGCCTCCATCGTTGAAGTACTTAAAATGGCACAATCTTATAACGTAGCGGTCATCGGAGCTGGCACTGCAGGGCTGATGACGGCCAGGGAGCTTCAAAGAGAACGCTACCGGGTCACGGTCTTTGAAAAAAGCAATAATGTTGGTGGCACATGGCTCTATAATCCACGAGTGGCGACCGACCCTTTGGGCATTGACCCGAATCGGGAAATAGTTCATTCTAGCCTTTACAGATCCCTTCGAGTTAACCTCCCCAGGAACATTATGGGCTTCTTGGACTATCCATTTGTGAAGAAAGAAGGTGGGGATCCGAGATCTTTTCCGGGTCATGAAGAGGTGCTCAGGTTCCTTGAGGATTTTGCTCGGGACTTTGGGTTGGTGAAGTCGATTCGATTCGGGCATGAAGTGCTTCGAGTTGAGCAAGTTGATGAGGCGAGTCACGAGTGGGTTGTTGAGTCTAGGACTCGAGGGACGGAGTCGAGATGGGAATCAAGAGAGGAGGTGTTTGAGGCTGTGGTTGTTTGCAATGGTAAACACACGGAGCCAAAAATTGCAGAATTTCCAGGTACTTGAATTGATGCTACAATCTCAACTTACCATCGCTATTGCTGCTTGGAAGTTTCCAAATCCATCAGTATTCTTTCCCAAAGTGGCAGCTTTGTTGTTTATTTATGATTCTATCTTACCTGATCTCTACATCTCATTGATAGTAAAATCCCATCTGTTTTCTTCCTCCCAAAGAATTAACACCCACTTTCATTCCAATGTAATGTTTTCTACTTTTAACTCCATTACCAGGTTAAATTTTCTCTGTTTTGTCATGTTTTAGGCAGGATGCTTGGCCAGGATTGCAAATGCATAGCCATAACTATCGGACTCCTGAACAGTTTGAAAATAAGGTATTGGAAAATACACAATCAAAATTCAGTATTGCTCTTTTAATTATCAACCTGCAGCTCTCTTTAAGGCTGAAGCTGCGACCCTGATATTAATACATGGGCTCGACCAAGAGAACACACAGGTTGTTGAATTAATTCTGGGTTCTGGCTGACAGATTGTGGTAGCAATCGGGAACGGATCAAGTGCCAGTGACATCTTGAAAGAGGTCTCCCCTCTTGCAAAACAAGTTCATCAGGGTGTTAGAGGACCTGGTTTCCAGTTGAAAAAGCTGGAAAATCATAAGAACACTTGGCAGCATTCAATGGTTTCGTGTTCATTTTACCAGCTAAGTTGCTTTTTGAAGTTAAACCTTAAGCGGGTCGTTTTTCCTGATAGACTGTGACTTTCTTGCAGATTGAATGCGCTCGTAAAGATGGTAACGTGGTATTCCAAGATGGATCAATTGTTGATGCAGATGTCCTTATCCACTGTACTGGGTATGTCCAAAAATAATTGAATCTATTCTTTCCTATACTTTTTTCCTGATAAACAAAATCTCTTGCAGGTACAAATACCATTTCCCATTTCTTAGATCAAATGGGATAATTACTGTGGAAAACAACCGTGTTGGACCTCTGTATAAACATGTTTTTCCACCAAGCTTAGCTCCTTGGCTTTCTTTTGTGGGACTACCTAACAGGGTAAACTTCTCTCGTCCATTTGTTTGGAATGCTTCCGAAGCATTATATTCATGGCTAATCAATGTTTCTGAGCAAGAAAAGTGAACTTTCCAGTCCTGTCACTATGAGTCATCTATCTAATAGTTGTTTACACAATCAGACAGTGCCCACTCTAGTAATAGAATAACAAGCGAAATGGGTGGCAAATGTTTTGTCTGGCAAGGTATAGCTGCCGACCCAAAAAGAGATGGCGATTTCTGTTCAAGAACTTTACCGTCGGATGGAGAAGACTGGATGCCCCGCGCATCAGACTCACAACCTTTAGCAGGACAAGGTTTCCACTTTTCCCAACCAAAGTCCATCTCTCTCTTTCCTCTTAACGTCTTTATTGTTGTCTTGGTGGCAGTTTGACTATGAAAATTGGCTTGTTGCACAGTTGGACTCGAGGCCACTGGTAAAGTGGAGGGAAGTATGTTTTTCTCCATGAAGGAAATTAAATCATATTATGGCGACAATTATCGGGATACATGGGATGTTTACAAATGGGTACATGAGATAGATTCTTCCAATTAACTTCCACAGACGTTTTGTACTGAATTATTCTTAAGTTAACCTGTTATCCTTTGAAGAGGCAATAATCCTTTTCCCTTTTTCTTCCTCAAGTTCCAACCAGTATAATGCTACAATCTGAGGAAGATGAGCTTCTTTGTCCCTCTCTATCTCTTTCTCTACTTATCTCACACACATCTAACCGCAAATATCAAGCAGGAAAGAAAAGATAGAAACAGGGATTACAGGAGAACTTTATCAGATATTATGCCAACATACTTCCAGGGTAGTCACTGATAAACTGTTTCTGGAAGCAGAGACGGGATGCTTCAACAAGGATTCCAATGTAGCAGTGTTGGAAAAATGCAAGCATCAGCTTTGTTCAAGCTGCTCAAAATACGAAATTATGAAGGAATGAAGGCATTACTCGTGGAGCTGCAAGGAAAAGGCAAATTCATTAAGAATATCTTAGTTTACATATGCTTTTGCAACTATCTAACCACCACAGACTCAATTCACCTGTTCAAACTTGAGCAATCAATCATTTCACTATGATTAACACATTATCGGGGCTACGATTTTTACACACTAAAAGGCAAGGACCTAAAAGTCCAGGACAAAAAAAATTAAAACAAGGCAGCCAATTACTGCTTGCACCCAGATTTTTGAATAACAGATGGTTCCAACTGCAGTTCTTCCTAAACTCTCTTTATGAGATAGCCAATCAGGAAACCAAGAAGACCAAGTAGCACCACAAACGTTAGAGAGAAGCCACCAGCACGACTTTTACTAATTTCTTTTCTCATCAGTTCCTGCATGATGAATGTGTTATGGCAAAGACGTAATGAGCATAAATAGGAATAAATTACAGTTATAAATTTATACAAAAGAGAATCAGCAAGAAGAATGAGAACAGGAAGACTACAATGTGAAACACCAAAACATAGCAGCATTCCCATAACAAGGGATTACATCGGAAAAATGAAGGGAGAGGTGGAGACAAACAAAAAGGGTTAAAGAAGGAATATTTCATAATGTCCTACAGACATGGTTATGGAGGTGAGCAGAAAGCAGTAACAAGGAGCAATATTAACTGCAAAGCAGTCATTATGCCAAAGGCAACATTAAAATCTTGCTTTAATCTCTTCCCAAATTAAATTTCACCGCTTTGGCATGCCCCGGGTGGGGGTCAGGGTGGCGGCCTAAGGGTGCACTTTGGGGGAAAATATGGGGCGCAGTGTGGTGGGAGGGCTCCCCACAGCATTGCACTGGTGTGACATACAGCACATTAGAGTTGGGGTGAGACCAAACAGAATCAATGGAAATAGGACATCAAAAAAGATGAACATAATATATCAGAGACCATGAAAGGTAACAATAATTGATACTCTCAGATGCATAAAATAATCAACACAAAGATATCTGCTAGTGTATGGTCATACCAGTTCCTGAAGTAGCCTCTTATTTTGCTGCAAAGCAGAAGCTTTCTCGTCTGTCAACTTTGAGATCAGAGACCATGCCTGGAGATAAAAGTGCATTTAAAACAACCCTATAAGAAAAAGGAAAGTAGAACTGCAGAACAACTGTTAAAATCATATCTAAATGATGGATATGAAACAGGGGAATGTTAGCAAATACTGCAATGTGTCATGTTGATATAATTTTCGTTATATGAGAAAGAGTTTGATGATATCTCAACCATAGAGCTAGTTTCACCTAATTAAATACATCTCAACCATAATGATTAATAAAAACATTAATGCACGTACAAATATCAGACGTGAGTATGTCACAAAATTGCATGGGTTATGAATTAATTTTCTAATAAAGATTAATTATCATTCAGCCTTACAAAAATAAATATCATGAGAAGGTAGAGAAACTTTAATCCCCCACATATGTACCCTTCTTTATTCTTTTGGCAGGATTTTACTGTCATTCATCACTACACACTTTAAGTATACCTAGAACATCTATTAGTTGCAGTGAGAAGATAATTCCAAATGAGTCTAAACTAGGTTATTATAAGTGCAATAGGCATAAAGCAAATGGCAAAACAATAACATTCACTGCCTACATATTTGAAATGCATATTTCATATTCTGAAAACAATAAGGAGATTAGATGAGAGGGAAATGTTAAGGAACCCAATCAGTCTCAGAGATTACAACCATGAACCAAGATAAAGTGATAATTATTAAGATGAAATGCTTATTTATAGAAAAAGTTTGATATTAACAAAGCAACAGAGAGATGATATACCTCTGAGGACTTTTCTTTAGTCTCCTCTAAAGATCTTGATACCTAAATTTTGGTATTAATTGAGCAACAAAAGAACACAAAGTATATCACTAATGGGTAATGCCATTCTCCATTAATAGTTGATAAAAGCAAGGGGAAAAGAAGAGATAATATTTTCTTTCCTGCCAGCAACAACACAAGACACTTACATCCTCATATGATGCAACATTTTGGTTCCCATTTTCTTGCATAGATGCTCTGGGAGGAGTCCCCTCCTCAGATCCTTCAGGAACAGGAGAGGGGGGATTAGCAGGAATGTAAATGACCCGCAATTTGAATTCCTCCACAACCCGACCATTTTCCTTGTTAAACTGCATTCCAAACCGCACCAATTTACATCCAACCAACATAAAGCAGAAACCACAAAGTTGACAAAAGAAACATCATAGGCATAGCCATCATACCATTTCTGAAGTTACGTCCTTGTTAGTTGTACCATCTGGAGCAACCACACTCTGGAGGAGGAACTTGTCCCTGCACTGCATATCAGGAGGTGCCTCCTTTTGAGCTTGCATCGTAACTGCAAGGGTTAATTCCATATCAATAAACCAAGAAGAAATAAAAGAAATAAGGTACATTCAAGGACACAAAAATGGAACAAGACAATTAAACGCAAATGAGTTAGCTGCCACAGGGATCAAAAGCATAAACTATAAGGAAACAACTCTTGTTAAAACTTAATAAATTACAGAACACTTACCAGTGACATTACATGTACTTCCAGGTAGAACAACACCAGTGTTGGGACGGACACAATATTTCTTGGGGTTGGTAGTTTTAACCTGTTAAAGAATGTTAAAAGGGGAAAATTTCATATCATACAAGCATCCAATCTAAAATCCAATCACAGTAAAATGAAATGAAACAATCAATTACCTTGAAGGCAACATATTTTTCTGTCTTGTTGGTCAATTGCATAGAACATGTACTTTGCTTCCTCAATTCAACTTTGAAATAACAAGCCACGTATTCCATAGAAGAAAATAAAACCCAAAAACAAAAAACTTCAATTAAAAATTCAAAACAAAAAAAAAAAACTAACGTCTTCCTTAAACAGATTAAAACCTAAATACTACTGTTAATTTATGCCTAGGTTTAAAATTTACTAAATCTAGTATCATTCTTCCGATTTATCTCAAATTAGGGAATATGATGAGACAAATAAAGTAAGTCAACCAAATTATACTTGCATAAAATGAATAAACCTTCGTTTGGCATGATCGAAATGATCTTCACGAAACTATTACATCAGATCGACGTTCCAAACATTCCTTATTTGGTTTCCTTTATTTCGCTTGTTTATGCTTTAACACCAAACTTAAAGAAAACAAAGCATCAAACTGGAAAAGGAAATGCAGGTGAGAAACAACTTACATGGGAATTTAAGCTCTGTTGGTTGAATATTGATAAGATCCCCCGTACTCATGGCTCCTTATCAACAGACTTACAAAAAGAAAAACAAATTCTCTTAGGTAAGGGAAAATAAAAACAAATTTAGAGATTGTGGGGAAAAGGAAATGCTGGAATCTGCGGAGATCGTGAAGAAAGAAAGGGCAGAAGGAAGCAGTTTCAAAGGTATTTTCCTTTATCATTTTTCTTTATTTGGTTAAAATGATACTAATTTCACTTGGGGGTGATGTCTGTGACCGTTCTTAACCGTTGATCATGATAACGCGCGTACTCCTATAAAGTTTAGCGTAAATCAAGCAAACCAAGGGTAAAAAATGAATTTCAAAATGAAATTGTGGGAATTTTGAGTTTTTGGGCCCATGCTATAATTATTGGTTCTATACTATTTTAATTTTTTCTCAAAAACAGAACTTCAATCCTTTTTTCAGGAAAAATAATTAATGTAATGAAGACCAATTGGACATTATATAGTATAGTATTTTAAAGAAAATATATCAAAATCGACATTAATCTTATAATCTTATTATAGTGTCTAAAATCTCAATTATCAGCGTATAAGATAAATTTCTTAAAAATTAATATGAAATCACTCTAATATCTCGTGCATGATACATATAAATCAATTAAGATTTACTCTTTTTAGATTACACGTAAATGAAAAAAATTTCTTACATAAATTTTTTAGAGACTAATATTTTTTTAAGATTTTTTTAAAATTACGAAACCATTCCAATATCTAATCATAATCTAAATAAATCAAATCAAAATTTACTCTTTTTTAATTACATTAAATAGTAAAAACTCCTATATTTTTATCATTAATTAGCGAACTTCCAGCACACGATTGGTAGTATGCTTAATGACAAAAATGGTTACTATTAATAAAGTTTTATGTAATATGTATTGATAATGCTAACATTTTCCTATTGTCTTAACATCTTTTTTCTATTTTTCATAAAAAAAACACTTGAATTTTATAATATTATCTTACTATTTTTCTATATGTAAAATCTAATAGTAGTGAGCTTATCTCGCAAAAAGTAAATTAAGCAATCACAAAATCACAATCTCACATGCCATTTGTTCATGCAAAATAAAGAAAATTATGGCATAATTGACTTTGGTAAATTCATGACTAAGGGTGAACAAATTCAAATAAGACCAATTACTCATCCAAATTAAATATGATTTGGGTAAAATAGTTCGGTGTAATTGGTTAATTTGATTAATTCATTCAAAATGTTTGATCCAATTGATTTTTTTATTGGTTTTTGAGTTTAAAATTTTTTAACCAATCCATCCAAAAAATCAAACTAATTTTTTTATATTATATATATTAATATATATAATATATTTTTTAGATATTAAGAAGAATTGATAATAATTTTTTTTTGAAAAGTGAATTGATAGTAAGGTTAATTAATAATTACTTAAAATGTATTAGTTTATTATACGTGCATGTATGAATCATAATCATAATAATTTAATATTAGTTATATTTATTTATAAATCTATATTAATATAAAATTACAAATTATATATTTTAAATGATATAACTTATATATTAATATTATAATATATGATTGTAAATATCTTACATATTAATATCTAATAATTATTACACCTTAATAATGTTTCGTAATATAAAATGTTATGAATCTATATAATTGTATAAATATATTATATATACATATATTTAATTTATACATAAATATTGTTATAACTTATAATAAACTTTATTTATATTATTACAATTAATAACTTTATTAGCTATCACCTTACTTTTAATAACACATTGTTTATAATTAGTTATTATTTATACAAACTTTGATATAGAATATAATAACATATAAGTTGTATAATTAATTTCATATGTATATAATAAAATAATATATTATATATATACATAAGTATTACTATAACTTATAATAAACTTTATTTATATAATTACATTCAATAATTTTATTAGTTATCGCTTTCATTTTTTAACATATTGTTTATAACTAGTTATTATTTATACAAACTTTAATATAAAAATTAAAACATTATAACATATAAGTTATGTCATTAATTTCACATATATATATAAAACAGTAATGCATATAAATATATACTATATAAAATTAACATGTTACTTATACTTATTATGAATAAGTAATTAATATGTTATAAAATAATAAATTTAAATATAATTAATAAACAATATATTATAAATAAAGAACAACATAATATTGGTTTTGTTTACAATTTAATAATATTAAATATATTGTATTATACATTAATATCTAATATATTATGAATATCTAAGGATATTATTAATAATTATTTATTATATAGTAAAGTTTAATATAAATATATTAAAGTTTATTTTTATTAATAATTATTCATTTATTAATAAAATATAAAATGTTTAAACTTTACTTAATGGTCTTGTGTTAGTTTTATTTTGTGGATGTTAATTTTATTATTTTTGACTTTTTTGTTATGTTAAATCTTGAATGTTAATTTAATAGTTTATATAAAAAGACATAATTATGTAAGTGAAGGAAAAAATGTATAGTTTTTTTTTTATATTTATATTATTTGTATATTTAGTAATTATGGATTAAGTTTATAAGTTTTAATATTGTAATTTATAAAAAAATAATAACATTTTAGTTCATTGGTCCAAAACTAAATTGATCGAACAAATTATATGTTTGATCATTTTTTTAAAATGTTTAATTCATTTAATTCTTAAATATGACGAATCAAACAACTCAATTTATCAATTTGCTCATTCTTATCTATGATGACATGCAAATACCCTTTTGTAATTTCAAAATGATTCATTCTCTTTATCCCTCCCTTAAATGTTGCATTGAAATATGATAAATTTTTATCATAAGTTAAGCGATTAATTAAATGAGTTACGAATTATATAAATGATTAGTTAAATATGTCCTAATTAAATCTTAAATAAAAAATAAAAAAATCAAATTTTAAATAAATTAAGCAAGTTTAGTATTTTTTCAAATTAAGTTTAGTATATTTAAGATAATAATTTTTTTTATTTTAACCGTATCGATAAAAGTAAATCACAAAATACAATTATTTTAAATCTAAACCTACTTAACTTCAAGTCGTCTTTATGTTATATTATGATGTGTCATATTTATAAAATGCATTCAATAATTAAAAAATGAATATGAAAAATATCATAAATAAGTTAAGTTTGACGTACTAAAATTTTTTTCTTTCATTATTGACTTTATAGTAAAAATTCAATGCAATAAAATTCCATGGAACATGATGAAAAATCATGCATACTGCTCATGCTTTTTTCTATTTTTGAAGGAGTTTGTTATTCTAATATTTAAATGAAGCGCTTGCTTTCTCTCTTTTTGATTGCCAAAGCTACTTTCATTTTTTGCTTTTTTTTGAAAAGCAGGTCGGTCATTTCATAATTAATCCATGCTCATGTAGCTTGTCAACGTCAACAATCACCCATGTCATCAAAACAACCCCCTCCGCACGCGGCGAATCAATGCTCCTTTGGACCGTTCGCTACCACCAGCTGTCACACACTCTTCGAATTCCCCATTTTACCCTTCTCACCCCTGACACCATCGCTTTCACTGAGCTACCACACTCCACCAGTGAAACTCCCTGCTCTCCCTCTCACTCTCTGAATTAGCACCCATGTCTATCGCCGGAGCACTCGACCTTTTCGATCATTCGCCATCCCTTTTCTCTCTGTTTTACGAAGAGCCTGAGCTGTCATTTCCCTTTTATGTCTTTGAGCCAACTCCCGTCCTCTCTGGTTTATTTCTTTCACCTTTTGATCAGGCTTTTGATGCTGTTACAGATGTGACCCGCCTCTTGGAAACGCCGCTTTCGTCTCGTTATCGGAGGATCGGAGCTACAGATGAGTTGGAACTGTGTTCCGGGGCTTTACTTGATCGGATTTCTGGTTTGGAGTTCGGTACCGACCGGTTTAAGCAATGGGATAGGAAGTACACGTGGAAGGCTGAGATAAAGAGTTCGGATAAGAGTGAAGCAAACCGGAAGTACCAATATACGTCTGAGATCAAGGGTTTGGAGGGGAGGAAGTACGAGTGGACGGCTGAGATTGAGAGTCCGGAGAAGAATGGGACTGATGGGAAGTACAAGTGGACAGCTGAGATGATCAAGGGAGGGAAGGTGGGAAACGTTGAGAAGAAGAAACAATGCAAGGTTGAGATTCAAGGTACGCAGAAGAAGGAAGTGCCACTCAAGATTAAGGTGCTGGGATCCCAAGCGGTAGGTAAGGAGGAGACGAAAGGAGAGTGTTCGGTGCGTGTGGTGGAGATCGAAGAGCCTGCTGATCACGCGGCCATGCTTCTCAGACAAGTAGGTGTTCACTTTTCAAACTTCACGCCTCTCCGTTCGACTGTTTCTTGTCTTCTTGATCAAAGCCACACGTGCACCACACGTGAACATAAAGAAAACACCCACTTTGTCTGGGATCTTTACAACTCAAACATCATATTTTTGGAGGTTTTAATTTTTAAATAAGTAGACGATAATGCCATTGAAACTATATCAATAGCTGTTGGCTTTTGCTGAAATTGAATGTATTTGTGAAACGTGAAAGGCTTTCGGAAGGAGAGCTGGAGCAGTGGCCAGATTAAGAGGGAAAAGGAAGGTATTATCACCGGACGAAGCGGCGCTGGTGATAGAGAGGACCTTCAGGGCGTATCTCATCCGTCGGTCAAAGGCTTTACGATCTTTGCGAGAGCTGGCCGTGGCAAAGGCTAAGTTGAAGGAAATCAGGGCATTGTTTAATAACTACTCTTACAGGCAGAACATTGCCCGCGATGCCGAGGGGCGCCAGCGCTTCTCTGAGCGTATTATCGCCCTTGTCCTTACCGTTGATGCTATTCAGGTAGTGTCGTTCTGCTTTTGCTTCGCAATCCTCGTTGAATTCTGTTCTGATTTTGTTGTTTCGTTTGCTTAAACATATGATCAAGAAAATGTTAAACATGTCTATATCGTATTGTCATTCATAATGTTGATTACATTTGGATATTGGCATGGGATATACCTTTTAATTCAATTGACACTGTGGATTGATATTGTAGTCTTGGTAACAAGGCCGGACTCTTTATTATAGTTATAGTCGAGGTCAACAGTCCTTTCTGTAATCTTGTTATTGAACTGTGCAGTGTAAGTTCAATTTTCTTAGTTTAGGTAACAGTTTCCTGAACTTGATTTCTCTTGATATCTAGGCTCTTGTTCTTGTTATGTAAAGGAATTTTTGCCAACGGTCTCCTAGCTAAAAATTTGCACTAGTTCTTGTATTGATATTACATGAATGCTGTACGTGTTGTATATTGAGTTAAGATAAGAGAATTGAAGAGTTTTATAGTTTCAACTTGTTATACTTTGTTCTTTAAGATTCTGTTTTGGTTTCATGCCTCATACTTGTTCTGTATCTAGGGTGCTGATCTTATGGTTCGAGGTGCAAGAAGGTCCATGCTGGATGAGCTGGAAGCAATGCTAGATGCTGTCGACCCCAATCCTTCTGGTAAACTGGGTTTGTTAAAGTGGCAAGCAGTTTGATCTGCCTGAAATTGCAGGAGTGGCAGAGGGTTTTATATGCTTGATCAAGCAGAGAAGCATGACAAATAATGCCTGTGAAGTGTGTTTATGATCTTTGAAGTTTGCTTTTCTAGCTGGTGAACAGCTTGCTGATCTAAATAGTCCTTGTGTCGTTGGTGTCAAGGATAAATGGCACTGGAACTTCCCAGTGATCTTTTATTAGTAGCATGGTGGCATCTGCAGTTCTGTTTTGTACATGGACTAGTCTGTGAAACTTTATTCTATAATCTATGTTATTTTGTGTGTTCCTCCCCTTTTCAACCCAATGGTGTTTTCTGTCCGAGAATAGTTGGAGAAGGTCGGAAGTGGAGCTGGAAGTCAAATACAAGGCCAAATATGAGGCAGAAAAGTATAAATAATGCCTTCAAGAATCACTTGATTGCCTATGTTTTGTGGATTGCGAAATGGTCAATCAATTTATACTTGCTGCAGGGAATTGATTTAGCAGACAGAATATATATGGTGATGGTTGTCCTTGTATGTGTCACCTGGTCGTTCCTGGTTCTCACCAAGTGCTCTTCAGCCTGTGCATGGCAGTTCCTTCACCCCAATTTTTTAAATTCTGGAAGTAGGCAAAGATGGATGAGGCTTTAGACCAACACTGGGGCTAGACCCCAGCCCTGCTGCATATCCACCCCCTAAGTGGGATGGGGGAACCATCGAGGCCAAGCCCAAGGTCCCAAGCCTTTAGTCTTCAGTCGTGAGCAACTGATTTAGCCAGGAACATATTTGATTGATGCCTAACATTTATCAACAATGGAAGTATCCATGCTATTATTATTACTCTAATGGCCTTGTTGAGTCTCTCCCCGGCGTTGGAGGAACCAACGGTTATTCTTTGTTTTTTACCAGGCATCAAAGTTAAAATGACTGCAGAAGCTTTCACCAGAAAGGTAAAAACATAGAGGAGGAAAAAAAGGAGGGTGACACGGCGGGCCAGGCAAGAGCCTGCAGTCGTTGAATTTGGGCTCTACATACCATTACAGAGAAGTTAAAAGCGTGTAAGAAAATGGTGAACGCATTTATCCTACATTGGTCCATAGTCTATACACGGCAGCCGATGCGAATGCAACCTTACTGTAATTTCTGGACCCATTTTAGATTGTGTGAATGAAAAGAAAATCGACTTGTATCTTCATTCCTTTTCCTGTCAGAGATTTTGAACAATCAACAGCACCGGGCAATGGCATTACAAAGCCAGGAAGAAGCACGTAAATATATAGCTACAAGTGAGATCGATGGCGATTAACTGCGTTTACTTATTACCACTTATGCAAAAGCTAGAGCTGGAGGAGCATGTCGTGGTCCCATTTTTTACTTTTCTTATGCTAAACTCCAGGAGTGGTGACACCGTAATAATTTTTTTGCTTCTTTAAATACAAACGTCGGTATGCTTCAAAGCTATTCTGAAGGCAACAACTTGTATTCATGTGGAGACATGACAAAAGGCCAAATGCAGATCCTGATACGTGGCAGAAACCCACAGCAGGGAGGATCAGTAAATGCCAAACACTTGTCCTAGCATCAGGTGACCCAATTTTTTCTATCAACCTCTCAGATTCCAAAAGGATATTTCTCTCATCCTCAACAGACCTTAAAAGAACTTAGTGAAAAAACATTTGGATTCCCTAGCTCTACCTGTTCACAGTTCATCTCATTCGATTATATTTTAACGAAATCAGCCATGAAGGCTGTAGATGTGAGAGAAAATACAAGGAAAAACATTTTGGGGAAGGAGAAATAAATGCGAACCCCAAGCTATTCTATATTGCCTCGTCTGTCCATTTTGATACTGGAACTAGCTAAAAGAAACATGGATAGTGTTTTTGGGCAATGAAACTGGCAAGACGGGTCAATTGGAATTTTGAAGAAAACACATCAGGAAGGGAACATGCTGGACACCTAACTACCAAAAGATTAGGTTTGCCCCAGATGAAGCATTGAATGACACTCACCATTCAGAATCCAAATAATCAATGTCTTCCTCCAAACCCATTATTTCTTGTAACTGTCCAAGTGCTTTTCTTCATAAAAGGATTGGCAATTTGGCATCTTACTCCCTTGTCTACCAGGTTCATTCTCATTCCCTCCCCCCACAACTTGCTCTACTGTGCCATGAGAATTGGCATTATCTAGCTGTAGAGCTTAAATGGAAGAGTCAGCAATTAAAAGCTTTCTTTCCAACCTTTTTAGAAAAGAGGGAGAACACAAAAGAAAAGCTTTGACGCAGCCGAAATGACCACAGAACCAAAAAGCCAAAAGTGTCTAAGCTGGCTGATACTATTACACTGTAAAAGCTAAAATTTTCCTGGAAAAATTATGAAAAGAAGCCACTTTTGGTTCTGATTTTTCAATATACCCAATAATTAAAAGGGAGAGAATCAAGGTAAAAACTTGGTGTTCTCTTCTCTGTTTAAGCAGAACTGTCAAGGAGAGTGGTGTACACGTATCTCAAAGTAGCATAATTTTAAACATATAAGTACAAAGATATCCCCTAACTAAAGTATATTATTAGTCACTAAATTAATGTCACAAGTTCCAACCAAGATTGAAATGCAAAATCAGAATTAGACTAGTCAAGACTCAAAAAGAGTTTTCTTTTTCTCAAATGAAGAGAGCCATTGGGGGAAGGGAAAACAGTAAATAATTGTATGGACATTGGCTTATTTGCCTTCCAATTTTGTCCCTATCCTGTCCAGGGAAAATGAAAAGCAAAGGAAGCAAAGAAACAGAAAGAGACACTTCTGGGATTTCCAATTGCAATCACTCCATCAAGATTGGTCATCAATCATTCAATTATATGGAAATTGATTAACTTTCATTCTCCAATTCAAGCTCAGACACTCAAACAGGATTTTGCCACAGTGCTAAAATAAAATTGTAAAGCATATATACAGATAATTGGGAATATAAATATTATATATAACCCCATAGAAGAAAAAGAGGGGATAATGCAATAATACAGCACTTTCTGTCAGTATTACTCACTATAACTATATAAAAAGGGAAAAAAATTGAGGATGAATAATTTGCAATGGGAGAGGAGAGTGTTTACATAAACAAAATTGGGAGATGTTTTCATCCCTAAATTGTCTGGAATGAGAATATAAAATACCAACAATGCCCCAATCTCCCTGACCTCTCTCTCTCTCTCTCTCTTCCCTAGGACAACCAATTCAATACAGTGGAGCCCGGTGTGGAGTTTTCTTTCTCCGGTTTATCAAACTTCCCGAAACTTCGGACGCTGGAGGACATGTCGGACGACATACAGTCAAGCTACTCCTCTTCTTTTTCACAATCTCTGTCGTGGCAGTGCAAGCAACTGCCCTGCACCACACTTCACCGTATCCACCAGACCCGGAAGACGTCTTGGTCGAACCAGACGGCTCAAGGACGGAGTCAGGTGTCACCAGCCCATCATCCAGACCCGCCTCAGGTAAAGGCAAAAAATTGCACTCAAACAGGAACTTGGAAAGCCCATCTTCTGTTCTTAACAGATAATTGATCTGCTACACATGGTGAAATGATTGAGAAATAGTGAGGAAGCAGACGTGCAAAAGTGGACAAGAAAAGAGTGGGAGACGGTGGTTTTGGAGTTATGGGAATAAAAAGGAGGAAAAAAAAAAAGAAGGCACCTTGCAGGAGAGAGAGCAAAAGAGATAAGGGTCTTGCAGGCTTCTGTCGCAGGTGCTGCAGAAGTTGCCGGAGCCTCTGAACTGCCTTGTCTGTGGCCTTTGGTTTATAAAAATCACTTTTGCACTGTTTGTTATGTATGACTAATGAAAGAGAAAGGGAAGTGAGTATCATTGAAGAATAACAAAATAGTTTGCAGAGTATGGAGTATGGGGGACTCCTTTCAGAATTCAGACAATGCTTATCTCAGCTCTTTTTATTGAACAGTGTTATATTATCTGGTGGTTAAATGGACAGTAGATAATTGAAACAAGCCAAAAAAAATTACTTTACATAATTTGAATTTCAAGCAAGGACCTTGTTTGTCGTTTGGAAGAAATGCACACAGTTCATAAATATCCAGGGTTAATTAAATTAGCCCAAAAAAGTGCTTTTCCGAAGAAAAGCACAGGGAATTAATTCAAACATGCTTTTCAAATGTCTATTCTTTTCCTCCAAAGTTGTTTGTTTCAAGTTGAATCAAGGAGCAAGAATTATGACTTACTTGGACAAAAGAACAGTCCATTAGTTTTGTTGCATCATCCAACCTTATAACATCGTGATAGACATACCTTCTTATCTGAAACATGACAAAGAAAGTCAAAACTTGAAATCATGCATCATCAAGAATTGGAAAGAAAAAGTAACGGATTTTGAGATGCTGTAAGGTGAATTTTGAAGAGGGTGGGGGGAACCTGTAAGAGCCTGTGAGAGCTGTGAGGAGACAAGCAGTGAGGGCATATACTGATGCAACAGTCCAAGCAATAGATATTCTTCTCGTTTTTCTTGGCGTCTTCGTGAATTATACAAGCATTGAAGAATTTCTCAGTAAGAAGAACTTGAAGCCAGCGAGGTTGATGTGAAGAAAACAACTGGAAACCAAAGACAGCGTAATTCAATTAGCTTTCACAGGTAACAAGAGAGAGAGAGAGCAAAGAAGAAAAAGTTTAAAATGAGAAAAAGGAAACACTTACCATGGTTTTCTTGTTTGAATTCTGAAGAGAGAGATTGGTCAGGACTTATGAGGATAGTGGTGGACTAACCATTATTGCAGAGAGAGGAGAGGAGAGTGCAAGAAAAGAGAAACGGCGCCTGGCGACTGCTACTTGGGCTGGTATTACTGTTACCAATGAAAAAACAGGAGAGAGACTGAGAGAGAAAGCAAGGGAAAGAGAGTGAGAGGTTGGCCTCATTTAAAGAGGTGCTCTGTCTTTCTTGTGTATTTGTACGTCATTGTAGGCTACTATAGTGTAAAGCAGGATTACAAAGAAATGGATAGTTTAATTACAGGGCTTGGAAAACGGGGAGGCCAGGACTAAAAAGCAAAGGGTTGGAAATTAAAAGGAAAGAAAGTAATAGAATAGTGATGAAAAACTCAACTCAAAGATCAAAACTTTCTTCTTCTATTGCTGTTTACTAGGAGCCCATGTCCCGAAAACCCTAAAACCCTAACCATTTGGTTCTTAGTGAATGGTTTTGGGTTACTGCCATTCTCTCTCTCTCTCTCCCCCCTGTGCTAAGTGCAAAATGACAAGACCAGAAACAGTGACTTTTCTCAGTTCTCGGTGGAAAACGGTAAAAGAAAAGTGGCAAGTGGCATTGGGGATTAGAAAGTGACCGATTTTTTTTATGGAATTACAGTTCTATACATGAATCTTTTTCAGGATTATGTCCAAAATCCTGCTCATGCTCAGCTGTTGCACAGCTTTTACTATGTGGATGAATACAGTAGTCTTGGATAACTCCATGGCTTCTACATCATCACCATGATCCCATTCAATTTCCTGGTCTTTGCTCAATTATTGAAGGAAGCTTATACAATGGAATGATGCCAACTAGCTTGAAATTTTCTGTGGTCAAATATAAGGTCTACACATTGTTGAGATAGGAGGGAAGTTAGGCTCAATTGGGTGTTCTGATTCCCGTAGACTACAAGAAATCAGCCGAAATTCACTGTTTTGAATACTGTCCACAAATCTAAAAAAGAGAACATCACTATTTCACCAACATTAATAAATACATTTCCCACACTTTAATCCTGGAATTAGCTCAAAGGAATACTAATGACAATGATTATGATGGCATAGATCATAAAGAAAGAATTTTTGTCTGAGTCACATGCGTCGAATCCAGCAATCCATAGTGGTGGTTTACTGGTTTTCATTCCATAAATCACTCTATTAATGGGTAAAATGGACCCAAACCCTCCCCCCTCTCCAATTACTTGCAATAAATAAGATTCACGAGATAGCTGTCATTGTTAACAAGACTGGGGGTGTTTCAAGTAATTTCATGGCACCAGAAAAGAAAGTAAGCCAGAGTAAAACATTGCAGACAAAGAGGGGTTTGGAGATGGCATCAAAACCGTACGCATTGCCAACAGCAGCAGCAGCAGCAGCAGCAGCAGCACTGAGCAAAGCAGCGCCAACCCCAAAACCAAACCCACACCCACCCCTTATCATCAGCCATCGACAGTGGAATCATGTCCAAAGGTTACTTCTCCTGATCGTTTTTGCTGCGTGAATTTACTAAAGCATGCTCTATATTTTTTTTGCCAGGCTAATTAGCTTACATTGGTACGTTAGTAGCCTTTGAGGTTTGAGCTAATGTTATTGAACACTATTATTCACGCGTGTTCGATCTCATCTTCCTTCTATCACTTCTCTATACCTAATCAAATAAAGAATCATAACATTCTCACCAAACCCATATTATCTTCTTCAGTACTTGTTGGCTAAAACTTACAAAAGACTTGATAAAAGCCGTATTTTTTCTGGGAATGATTTCCCATTTTCCTTGGATTCAGCATGTTAATGTGTTTCTACATACCACGCTTAACTTCTGCCATTGAAAAAAAGGTGGAAGGGTCTTTTCTTTTAATGGTGAAATTAAAAGAGATATTGAAAGTAATGAATATCTTCAACTAAAAAGGTGTACCCAAGCTGACTAAGCTAAAAATCAGCTAAGGATTGCTAACAGGCTACTTTTTCTTTGAATCTGTTAGTAAGCTTTAAACTTTTGTATGGGCTATGGCTTTACTAGTTGCTAGCCTACCTTTGGACAGTTCAAAGGTTGGCTAACATCGATAACATTAACAAGCTACTCAATCACTGACCCATCATTTATAAATTTACAAAGTAAAATATACCCTCATTTTACCTGCTTAATTTTTGGTAATAGGCTAAAAGAAAACAGCACAGGGGGAAAAAAGTAGTGAAGCCCTGCTTAATTTGAAGTTGTTAAAGAAAAGTACGTATAGCAAAAGTTATGACGTTAGACCAAGGCTATAGTAGCTGAGTTATAGGCTAAAAGTTAAAGGCTGGTTTCACCGTTTTACATATACAAATCAAGGGAGGAAGCAAAATATTCGATGACAAGGACTCGCAAAATTCAAGAAATTAGAAAGACAAGTCTGAAGTTTTTTCGTGTGTCTGAAAGTTTGGGGATTTACAGTAAAAATTCACACATAAAAGTTGAAAAAAAAAGGGGGAAGAAAAAATTGGTTTGTATGTGAACTAAGTTTCCAAAGGAAAATTGCACAGGACGACATCGGTGGAATTAAGAGCGATCCAGCCAGGCAAAACAGAAAAGTAAGAATTAAATGAGAAAGCATTGGACATCAGTCAAGACAAAACTTGTAAGATAACACGATAGCGAAGTTTCACGATCAGGTATGATTATGTGAATGCTCCTCAGCTTCAGGATTTAACTTACTTTCTCTCATTGATCGATGAATGACAAAACAAAAAAAAAAATCAATTCCCCAATCCCTTCATGTGTTTGATGTTATCTTAAAACATTCAAAAATCCTCGTGTGTCACCTTCTGGACAAACTCATGTACTACAAATAAACAATGGAAACCTCCACACACCCTTCTCAGGAAAACGAAAATCCTGATTGGGGCTGGAATAATCATTAAACAAAGGGGAAACATGGGTTCCAGGATTAGCACAGTAACTATTGAAGGGGACAAATGCAAGGTGGAAAAGTCCAAAACCCCTGAAAGTGTTTTTCGGATCAGTCGGTCATCAGTTAGCTAATTAAGAGAAGAGATTTGCTCAAACAATATGTTCAAAAGGCCCAGGCTAGATATAGGGAAACAGCTCCAATCAATAAAGAAGGATATCGAGATCTTTGACTTGGAAATTGGAACCTAAAGAATATCTTATTGTAGAAAATATCCCAAAGAATGTAGTGATCAAAAGTTGGTTTAATTCCTGAGCGTTGATATGATTTTCTTATAGCGTTCTAATAAACTACTTCCAAGGTCAATAAGTCCTTGGACCACACAAAACTTTCGAGATCCATGTTCTCCGGAAGCTCCATAATCTTCTCCTGTTTTCGTTGTTTCCTCTTGAACTTCCTCCGTTCGGTCTTCAATCTCCTCGCAACGACTTTCTTTTCTGCATGGTACAGTGCCCGTGACATCTCCGCGAAGTTGTAAAGAGCCTTGTTCTCACCAGGCGGGAGGATAACGGGATGGGATTCTGCTTCCATGATTACCTCTTTCGCAACGACTTTCTTTTCTGCATGGTACAGTGTCCGTGACATCTCCGCGAAGTCGTAAAGAGCCTTGTTCTCGCCTGGCGGAACAATAACGGGATGGGATTCTGCTTCCATAATTACCTCTTTCACGGTGTGGTTTATTGATCCTGAACAGCTCTCGTTTCTGTCCATCAGAATGTTTGCGTTGCGGGAGCCCGATTGGGTCTCATCACTTTCAGTTCCTTGTTCAGCGACGAAGCTGCTTGTTATCTCCTTTCAGGGATTTAAAGAGTTTATCCATGTCTAAGCATACTTGGAGCAGGAACCTTATCTTCCGTGGAAAGGAAGGAAAATTAGCTTCGAGCAGGGTGTGGGGGTGGAGCCGTGGAGGTAATGGCCTCGGAGATTTATTATATTTGTATAGAACGGCAGTAGCTTTGGGCAAACGGGCCTGCCCAATTTTCAACTCAGGGTTGTCGCCTCGTGGGTTAATATCATATGTTGTATAAGTCCAAGTTCCTTGGAGGTGCCCCAATCCAAGTTGAAAACATACTTCCAACGATGAATTTTAACCCACACCAACTGGTCCGTAAATCAGAAAAGGCCATGTCCTAATTCCACACCAATTTGGGTTTCAAATAGCCCAGAGCATTGAATTGCAAATTGGGGCCACAGATAATGAAAAACCCAAACCAAATCGCCCACAACATACATTTCGGGAATTAATACAAAATCGAGAGATGATTTTGGCAGATATGCTCTTAAATTTCATGATACTTCTACTCTATTTCTTAACACGAACACTTCTGTCATCCACTTATAAGAAAAGGGAAAAGAAAGCTTACCTCAAAATGTTTCCTTTAGAGGGCATGTTCTTTTAGTTTGCATCAAAACTTTAGGATTAAGGTATGGTCTTTTGACAAAATAATATAGTACTCCGACTATCTAGCTGGCAGGTCAGTGCGCAAACAATTAGAGGGACACCATGATTACTTCGACAAGATTAACGAAATCTCTGTCACATGTGGTAGATTACGATGAATCGTGATAAATTATTCCGTTATTGTCTGTTACAGCTCTTTAAGTTCAAAGCATGCTGACTGATGAAGCTCAGCAGAGAAAATTCTAACGTTGCAGCTGCCACATCGAGTTCAAAACATTTGTACACGAAATCGAATGACCTCAACCCTGCATAACTTCAAGATAAAGCATCAGAGGTTTTGTATATTTAGTTCAATAAAAGAATTCCAACTTTCCATGTTGATTCGATGAAGAAAATCAAATATAATGAAATATTTTCTTCTATTGTGCAGGTTTTTGAGAAGTTTAGATTCCATTTTAAAGCTTCAGCAATTTCATGACGGTTGCCCCAAACCAAATTCATATGACTTTAGTTGGTTAATGAAGGGAAAAGTCCTGCCGTGGCCTAAAGGTGCATGCCAGTGCTTTGCCATTACCAACAATCCAATCATGAAAAATTAGTCCCCATGGTCCCCCTTGTTTCATGGTTTTGGCCAGGCTTTAGCATTTGTCTTTACTTTAAACTGTCAAGAACCCTTCAGCAAATCCATCTATTGGCTACAGCTGATTCAGACAGCACTCAAGTCTGAATCCCGTGTTTAGTGGGAACATAGTTGATCTTAATTTGTATATTGTTTGTAGATAAGTGAAAACCTATAATTTGAGAATATAGTCATTAATTAACTATCTTTATTGCAATAAACAAAGTTGACTGAAATAAGATCTTAGAAAATACATAGAGTATGACATAAAATTCTTGCTTTAGGAAAACAAAAGAATTCTTAAGATGCCAATAGAAAGGGATTTAGCTGTGCCTTGCTGCTAATCAAGATGCTGTCGTCCTCTTTTGACTGTTATTTTCTCCATGGACTTAAGAGTAATTCAACCAATGGGCTCACTCTTTGACTTCATGCATCAAACCCTAACCTACTCCCCAATCATGGCGCAAATTTTCCACCAAACATATATTCCTTTCTTTCTAGTCAACCGTTTACTTTAAGGAAATCCCAGCATAACTTCTAAAAGGCTTTTCTGGATGTTTCTTGCTAGAGTTACACAGCAAGTACCAACTATCGGGAGATTCTCTTGCACCATGTCTGCACTAATAGAAAGAGTTGTTCAAACTTCATTGGTTTTCCTTTTCTCACATTGTGTATGTCTGCACTAATAGAAAGAGTTGTTCAAACTTCATTGTTTTTCCTTTTCTCACATTGTGTAAAGTGTAAGCCACTGCTTAAACTGTGTAGCCAATGTACATGAGTCTCATCTTGAGCTAGCATTTGCATTGGGTTGATCTCTTCATATTTAATTTCCAGTTCTTTGATTGTCCCTGGAACGAAATGTACACCATTTAAAACAATCTTCTGGGTATGATTTGGGTCATTGATATTAGTTTGTGAAGAACGTTCAAGATCCACCCCGGGACCTCAGCCTGGAATGAGGTGAGCCACTACAAAGTGTCGGTTAAAAGCATCACAGGGACTTTCAAAAGGTACATAAAGGCTGAAGCTAGCATGATAACCCTCCCAAAATAAGCATGCACAGTGTCGGAACTCGGAAGCTTGAAAGACATGTAAAGCAACTTTGAAGCAATGATTGGAGCTCATCAACAAGAATAAAAATCCTTTGTTTTTATTTGATGTACTACTGCATTGTCTCTTTCCATAACTTTGTATTATGAATTCAATTTTATTTATCAACAAAAAATTTTAATCTTAAATCCTTAAATTTTATACTCTACACCATAAATTATAAACTCTAAATCGTACTATAAAAAGTTTAAGAGATTACTGACACAAAATTATGAAACGAATATCAAGCAAGACGTCAAACAAGATAGATGATTTCTATTTCATTAACAAAGCATCGATATTTATCAAATACTTAAATCTTAAACCTTAAAAAACTCTAAATCTTAAATTCTAAATTTTAGTATAAAAATTTAGAAAATTTCCAAACATAAAATTATAAAAATAAAAAATAAAAGGTCTAGTAAGATAGATGATTTCAACATTTATTGGACCCATGGAACCAGATACCATTAGGCATTTACAGAGAGAAATACACTTTTTGTATTGCTTTTGATTATATCAGAAGTAGCAGAAAAGCAATTTTGTCTGATAACTCTGTAAATTAATGCGTAGTTGCAAAGCTGGATAAGCATTGAATTTTGGGGTTGACGAAGAGAGAGAGAGCAAAGTTAGTGTTGGGTGCTTGTGTTTTGATGTCATGTTGATGTAATGACAACTGTCCTAAACCAGGGGCCATATCATCGATGGAGTTCGGTCTTCTTCCCATTTTCATATTCATGTATATATTTGACAGCAAAATTAAACAAAAAGTTGAATTAAAGATTTCCCAAAGTACATGAATTGCCTACTCTTTTGTTAAACAATCAATGACGAATTGATAATTTACCTACCACTAGGAGACCTGTTCCCACCCTAAAAGGCTTAACTAACTCATATGTGATTTGATAAATAAAGCTCATTAATCTTCTTTTTTTTTTTTAATTTTCCAACTGTTGTTGGTAGTGATTGAAACTTGTACTCATTAATTTTGGAGCAATTAACTAGATTCCTACAAGTGGATTGGAGCTATCAAACCCTTGAGAAGAAAACAACAAATCAAATTGTTTGTTGCTGCATGCAATTACACTGATAGAGGAGTTACCCCTCACCACTTTTTCCATTTTGGTTGTATTTGTAATTTATTTGCTTTTTTTTTAATTAAGAGGCTTTGTTTTATACGAATTAATATAAAATACTTATTCTTATCGTATCTAGTTGTATAATTATTCAATTATAAATTATTACTAATGGTTAAGACGATGAACATAAAATCTTACGTACGAACAATTGAATTGAGTATTTAGTTCAATAATAATCGTATCATATGTATTTTTATTTTTAAAAAAAATTCAAGATAATGATTTTATGGAAGATCCATTGCCAATGAACTAGAATAAGGTGAGAAGCATCTGCTTGATTTTTTCAAAAATTAATCCAAATGATTCAACTTTATGATTATGCTATGATACACAATAAAAAAAAAAAACTTATTGAAATGTGCAATGTCTGCTTCTATAAATTCAAAACCTCTCTCTCTTTTACTAATTGTGGAATTTTGTTACATTTTTTCTATACAAATTCATAACACTCTCATTCCAAATCAATCAAGTCACCTTACTTATTCTACTAATCCAAGTTTTTAACTTGATATCGAAATCATGTCTAAATTAATTCTGATATCATTTTATCATGAAATCATTATTCTCTTCTTTTTAGATTAATCTATTATAAAGTTATAATAATAATGTACATCACACACTTTTGTCAGATCAAGATTTCTCCCTTACCTATCTGTTTGATATGAGATTTGGTAACAGTTGACTTCCTTGAGTCAACCTTCCAATCCCAAGCCAAAATGAGAAAAATCAGAGAGGAAAGATGAGCAAAAAGTAAGATAGACGAAGAAACCAGATCGATCCGTCACGTAGAAAAAGGCATACTCGACTGTGAGCCTAGCCTTGCTCCTTCTTACCGTTACCCGAAATTCCTAAAATCAAAAAAAGTCAGCAGAACTAGGGGCTTAAAAATCATTAAAAAAAAAAAAAGAAAAAGAGAGCTAAAAACTAAAAACTAAAAAGAAGAAGGAAAACAGGGTGAAAACGAGGAGGAAAGTTCCAGCAAGCCAAACCCACATACCTTCCTTCCACGGCATCCAAAGCACAACACCAAAAGCAAAGCAGCACTCCACCTCTGTCCTCAGCAAAAACAAACAATTCTTTCCCTACCAGAGAGAGCAACAGAACAGAGAGACAAACGGAAAACTAGAAACAAAACCTTTCCCTTTTTCCATTTCTAGTGCAGAAATGGACGGCTATCCAGCTCCAACAACGCCGAAAACCCCACAAATCTCAGAAATGTTTCAAAAATTCGCCTTGGCTTTCAAGACCAAAACTTTCGAGTTCTTCGCCGATGACGACGATAACAACAAGAACCCTTCCGACTCCGACGGATTTTCCCTCCTCGACTCCAACGAAGACTTCATCACCGACCAAAAGGTCGTCGTCATCAAGCCCGACCCACCTCCGAATTCCTCTTCCTCCATCAATAACAGTTTCCAGATGAGAACCATCGACACCCAGATAGCCGACTCTTTGATTTCTTCTGTTTTTGCTGCAGTTTCTTCGGTTGAAGCTTCCTATCTTCAGTTACAAACTTCGCACGTTCCGTTCGTGGAGGAAAGTGTGAAAGCAGCTGATAGAGCTTTGGTTTCTCATCTCCGAAGGTTGTCTGATTTGAAGTACTTTTATAGGGAAATTCGAAAGAATCCCAATTTTGAAGCTGGGTTATCTCTTGGGTCTTGCTTGGAAGCTCAAGTGCAAGAGAATCAAAGCAAGTTGAGAGCTTTGGAAACGGTCTCAAACCGGTTACAAGAAGAGATTGATGAAAAAGACAATGACGTTTCATCTTTGAGGAAGAAATTAGCTGAGATTCAATGGGCCAACACGAAATTATCCAAAAAATTGTCTGGTAATTTGAATTCAGCTTGTGATGTTCTGTTAACTGTTAGGGTTTTTTATGCTGTTTTGCATGATGCTTGTAGAGCAACCCATAAGTTTAGTAAGATTTTGATTGGTTTGATGAGAAAAGCTGGGTGGGATCTTCATTTGGTGGCGGATTCGGTTTATCCTGATATTGATTATGCTAAGGAAGGACACAATAGATTTGCTTTTTTGTCATATGTTTGTTTGGGGATGTTTCGGGGTTTTGATTTGGAAGGGTTTGGTTTGAACGAAAATGAACCTCTGTGTAATGGCAATAATGCTACTTGTTCATTGAAACAATTGCTCGAGCATGTATCTAGCAATCCCATGGAGTTGCTGAGTAGGAACCAAAACTGTGAATACTCAAGATTTTGTGAGAAGAAGTATCAAGATCTTATTCATCCCACCATGGAGTCATCGATATTTAGCAATTTGGATCAAAATGAAGTTGTGCTGAGTTCATGGAGATCATTGAGCATATTCTATGAGTCATTTGTTAACATGGCTAGTTCAATATGGACACTTCATAAGCTGGCCTTTTCGTTTGATCCTGTGGTTGAGATATTTCAAGTTGAAAGAGGAGTTGATTTCTCAATTATATACATGGAAGATGTCACCAAGAGATATAACTTGCCAGGCGAAACTAGGGTGAAAGTGGGGTTCACAGTGGTTCCTGGATTTAAAATCGGAAGGACTGTGATTCAGTCTCAGGTCTATTTAAGTGGGTCGAAATGTACAGGGTAATTGCTCAAATATTGCACCATGTAGAGAACTAAGTTATAATAATACTTCTCTTTGTAAAAGGGAGTTTGGAGCAAAGGTTTTTTTTGGTTGGAATCTTTGGCTGCAATCTGTGATAGGCTGGGAGTGTAGATAAACTATAATGACATTATGACACCGGAATCCTAAAGATGAAAGTTGCAATTTTATTGGCTGCCTTGATTTATTGTCCTTGAGAAGATAGATACCTATCATGTAAACACCTAAAGAAATGCTAACTCTGTTTCTGCATTTTGCACTGGGCTCTCTCGGGAGTGACTGTGGACTGTGGTATGGCAGCTTCTTGGCTATCTTCTGATACTTAACTACATCTCCAGGTTGCGAATTCCTTTTCTTACAATTCTCTTGTGAGTCCAATGTAGAAATGACTGTAAAGCGTTCTCTCCCCCTTCTTTTCTTTTCCTTTAAGCTTTGTGAGATCTTCTGACACAAGAAAAATACTACCCCAAATGTGTATCCACATAGTTGTTACTTATACAGTTTGACTTTGTATTATTCCACCTTTTTAGGTTGTGTCTTTGATTAAAGCAAATATGTTGAGCAAACCTCTATTGCTATTTTAATGTGGTTGAGTTTTTAATGGCTTTAGGTTGGCATGGATTACCCACTTAGATCATATCTTCTGGGTGCTTACAGGGACTCTTTCATTGCTTTCTTGAGTCAATTGAATCTGGAGCCGTCATCTATGCATTTATTCATATTGATGGATAACATTTTTGCCCTAGGCATTTTTTTTTTGTTTCATTTTCTACCCCTCCTCAATGTATGCTATGTGAGTGTTCTGTGGACATCTTATACTCTAAACTCCCTTGCATTTTAAAAAGAAATGTGGTGAAAAACCAGCTAAGAGAACTATTGTTCTGCAATCAATATGGCATGATTCTTTATTTCTTGTCTCAGTTATTTACCTTTCTTTGATCTGATGTGATGTCTCAGACAAAATAATCTTCTTATGTTCTTTTAATGTTATATTATCCAATTAGACTTATAATCTGAGCACTTGTTCTCTAAAAGAAATGTGTTTGAACTTAAATTTTGCAATAAAATAATGTTGTTTGTGTTTCTCTAATTTACTATTTTATCTATGGTGCTAAGTCTTTGGATTTACAGTAGAAAGAATACCAGTATCAGTTGCCCCAATACATACGAGTAACTCTGGGTTTGCCGATATATCCTTGCCTCTCAGTGTGCAACTGTTGGTTTTACTCTCTGCAAATAACTTGTATCTACCAATTGCTTCTTATTCTTTCTCTCTTCACATACACCTGCCTAAGAATGGGGCCAATCCCTTCAAATGACAAAATGAGTCATTGCGAAATTTCATGATGAATGTGCCTACCATATTCACCCTTTTTGCCCCCTTAATTTAGCTGAAAGTTGCAACTACATGAGTGTGAGTCCTTATTTGTTTTCACTTCACCGGTCTGGAGCTCTGGATCACCTCACCAACCAGTTAATCAGAAGTTTGAAAGCAATGAACTGTAAAGGGTTACTTGTTGCATACCTTTTGATTTATACTTTTGAAATATACCCTGCTCATTAGCGTTTCCCTTTTCTCCACAAGTTTCTTGCACGTCATGATTTAATGCTTTTTGTCCTGATCTCATTGTTGGATTCCTTTGGCCTCCCAAGTCCTTTCGTTCTGCTTATGATATCTTAGCTACTTCGCTCAAACTGAGATCCTGTCCAGTACTTTTGTCTTGGTATTATTGTACCTGCATGGCTTTGTGTTTCAACTGTCTATTATTGCTCTCTTTGACCATGGTGTCATTCCAAGTTCCTCCCTCTCAGCAAAAACCTCATTTTGCGAGGATGACAGAATGTTCTGTTACTTAAATCATTGATGATTGATTCTAATCCTATGGTAGGAACCTGCATCTGTATGTTTGGATTTATGGTCATTTTGATATACCTTTTATAACCATGCTGTCAGATAGAACTCCAGTGGACCATAATTCACTTAAATATTTGAGTTCTCATTGTTTTGACTTATCATGGAAGATAATCCCAGTTTAGGATTCTCAATGTCATTTGCCTTTATGCTTTTGTCTGGTTGTGTTGTGTCTGTGTCTGGGCTTCTTTGCTCTAGGTTTGAAGTTCTCTGTGCAACTTGGTAACCAACAAGCATTAAACAACAATTCCCATTTTCCTCCATTGTTCAGATCTTTACCCATGATGATCAGTGACCACTCTGGGTCTTTTAGGCCCCTGTCCTACGAGAGTTATGTTTTCCTGTTGGGTCAAGTGCAAGAAGTCCAAACCTAGAATGCTTTTCTTGTGGCCCAAAAATCTCTTTGGAATTAGACATGCCACTGTTCAGCAAACTAAACAATAGCCCAATGTGGGCGCTTACCTAAATTTAGAAAAAAAAACGGGGTTGTTTGGTGAAATTTGTCTTTGTTATTATTCTGTAGTTTAATATTGAATTTTAACATTATATTGACTTGCAATACACTGATAACTTTGAACTTAATCCTAAAAAAGGACAATTTAGCTTACTCACTTGGTAGCAAGAATCATTAATCCAGCAACCATTGCATTAATAAAAAGGGGGTTGTTTCCTTTCTCATTTTTATTCTTTTGTTTGGTTGGTTTTTATTCCCCAAAATCTTGGTTTAACCACTCCCCATCTCCCCATGTTAATGACTCTATTCCATATTATGGAATAGAATCAAAAATTTATTGGACAAAAATGTCCCTATTTATTGAAAATAATTACAATTTACAAATAGAAAATGAAAACAAAGAAAAAGTAGAAAGAAATTAAATTAATAATTTAATAATAAAAATTTTAATGTTTAAATTTTTAATGAAAATTTAAATTAAAAGATTAAAAAATGAAAATACAAATAGAGAAATAATAAAAATTATATTAGTAAGTTAATAATAAATTATTAATATTTTAAAATTTTAATGAAAATAAAATTAAAAGATTAAAAAAGGAATAATATTATTAAATTATAATAATGAGTAATTTTGTCTAGTTTATTAAATTATAATAAAGGGTAATATTATCATTTTATTATTTATTACTTAACTATTTCAAAATATTGCTACCAACCAAATATTAGAATGAATTATAATAATAATTTTTACTTTGTTCCATTCCATGAATCAAACTATATAATAACCATTCTATTATATTCATTTCTTATTCTATTCTTATAGAATAACTATTCTATTCTATTCTATTCAATTATGTGAATCAAATATACCATAGGTCTCGTGTCTATTAGTTTATGGTTAGACTTGACACGATATTCGTGTAATCTTACTATCAATCAATATACGATAATTCGTTTTTTTAAAAATGCAACGCATCTTGCTTCAGCTTCATTGAACTATCAATATATATTTTTATTTCTTGTTTTCACTCGTCATCGTCTAAATGTTGTCATGAAATTTTTAATTAAAAAAGCACATAATTTCTTATTGAAATTGGCATATATAAATTATGACTACGAAACTTTGAACACCCTTTTCAATGGTGCACCACATTTTTTTTTTTGGGTACAATGATTTCTTTTTCCTTCATGGCCATAGTCTTCTGAGGTTAACTTAACACTCAACAAGATAATGTACTCCCGGATAGTACTAAAATAACCTTATCATGATCATATATTTTGGAACCAATAAGGAAGCATGCTGTAGACTCTCGGCTTCAATCTGATAGAAACGGAGACAAAGGGAAATGGAATACTATCAAATAAACAAAGGCATAGCAAACTACCTAGACTTTTTTTTTTTTTTTGAAGGCATTAAGTTTTTATTAGATATTTAAGAAGGGGAGCGATACAGCTCTTGCTTTATGCTAATTCGTCGGTCATAAAATTTGTCTCTCTAAGAATACTAATACTTGATGTATTTGATTTTAAATTTATATGTCAGATATATGATAAAAAGATCGAGATACAGAAGGAAAATGAAACCTAGAGCAAATAAAAAGTGAAAATTTTAATTTTAACATGCCAAATGCTTCCACCCTAAAGAAACCTAGCATTGCACATCCTCCTTTGAATAATCTGCTTTTTTCTTCCTTTATTTTGAGGAATTAATCAAATGAAATCTTATTTGCTAACTTTTGTTAGTAGTTATTTTGTTTATAAGAAAATAAAAATTAATTAATAAAAAATTAAAAATATCATTTACATGAAATCTTATATGCTAAAGTTATATCATATCTATGACAACAATGGCAATGCCTCTGGCATGTTATGATCTTTTCAAAGAACTATATATCTCGGGCCATAACTTCATACAATTCTCATCCTTGCTCTAATTTCAATTTGATTAATGCAATACGTAGTTTAATTACTAGTCAATGGGAGGTTAAGATTTGTCAGGTAATAGGTTAGTAGATTTCATAGCTAATAGGAGCTTTGACTTAGAGGAAGTCTTTTTGGTTTTCATTCTCCACCTATTGGAGCTAGAGAAATTCTTATGTATAACATGTTGGGGATATGCTTTCATCGGATGATTTGAATATAAATTTTTATTCTCTTAAAAAAAACTATATATATGTTATGAACACTTTTTTAATAGTGTTTAGAGAATTAAATAGATGCATTTAACGCAATAATTCAAATAAATTAATTATAGCAAATCGAAAGAAAATATTTAGCTTATAGGTTATTTGTAAGGAATAAAACTTGGGTAAATTGAAGTGTCGTTAACTTTGTTTAGATCTCAGAGTTATACACACTACAATTTACATTTACATGTTGAAGTAAAAATTAAAATGTGTTTCACTTACAAAACAAAAATATTATAGAAAATTGAAAATTAAACATTCAACTTTAATGAAATAAATAATAAAAAACACGATTTACCTCTACATGCAACCTTTATATTTAAATTAGTGTTATACTTTCTAATATAGTAAAAACCCTTTTGTACCAGTTCAAAAATTTGAAATGTGAGATTTTTTTTTTTTTAGCTCAGCAACAATTGTGAGGCTTTAACAATCATTTTATTAATACAATGGGGTTGTCTGAGCTAAAAAAATATTAATTAGCATCAACAATCCATTTTGAGTTCCATTCTGTAATTTATTTATATGCTTTTTTATGTTGTTATAGTTTTTTTTTTTTTTAAGGTGGTAAAATACTAAGTTACAGATATTGAATTTATATATGTATATGTGCGCGTGCGCATATGTGTTTGCATTTATTTATGTTTATGTACAATTATTTTGTCTAATGAAATGAATTGCACTAGAAAAAGAAAGAAAGGAAAGGGAGAAACAAATTAAAGGTTGAAATTGAAAGATATTAAGCTAGGATTAGCCATGAGCATTGGAAGGAACTATTATGACATAAGGCTAACCGTCTGAGAACTATATAAATTCATCAGCAAGAAAGCTTCATCTTCATAAGAGTTCTTTCTAGTGGTAGACCAGATGTTGGGTTTCCACAAACATTGAAATTCTAGACATCAAATTCCGTTCCCATAATTATAGTAAGTCCTAACACAAGCTAGAAAAAAAGAAAGGCTAACTGTCTTCTAAGAGAACATATCTTAATAAGACAACCTAATAACACCAAGTTAAAAGCAGTAGGAAGGACCAGAGAGGAAGAAACAAAGAAACCCTAACAGTTTCACTTGTTCAGTAGGGGGTGACACCCACATTGGTAGAAGCAAAGAACCCATCTTTCATGAGCACGTCCTCTCCTTCCTACATACACCAAACCCGAAAACAAAAGCAAACAAAGAGAAAAGGAGAAATGATTATCAGTTCTTTAGGGTTTAATGGCCAAAGCAGAAAGGAAGAAAAGGAAAGAACAACTTTAGGGTTTGAAATACCTGTTGGCGTACGTTAGTTTTCTTCACGGGTTGATCAGGCATAAGTCCGAAATGTATGTGTGGAAAGTGGGCCCACTAGAAAGGAAAAAAACAAATTTGAAAAATGAAAATTATTCGCAGTTGTTGTTTAACGATAGTACACCAACGTGACTAAACGTCTAAACCCTAGCCTTCTTTTGTTGCCTTTAGCAAAGACATGGAAAAAGGAAAAGAAAATGTTTAAAGAGTTTAGACATTCTGGAATCTTGGATCTCACATTCTTGGCAGCGGCACTAAAGGCCTCTCTGTGACTTATATCAGGATTCCCAGCTTTGATGCGTTGGATTTCGTCCCTGCAGATTTGGTAGGTAGACGTCAAGATCATGCATGTGCTTCATGGTTTCATTCAAAACCTTTTGTCCAAAGAGGATTAAAATGGAATATCTTAATTTCTAAGTCTGAAAGCCATGAAGTAGTAAAGAGTTATCATCTTACTTTTAATGTAAGTTGGAAGTAAGAGGGGAGGGGCTAAAATCACTTACTTGATGAAGCGGTTGTAGGCAGATGGGACTCTCTGTCTCTTCTCCGGAGCTGGACAGAAAACAGACAGAGCAAAGACAAACAAAGAGACAGATGCATTAAAATCACCTCGCTGACTTTTTTTGGTAACGCTTTGGCTCTCATTCTCTCTCTCTCTCTCTCTCTCTCTCTCTCTCT